>NC_091117.1:203830187-203957687 GCF_040183065.1 Periplaneta americana | reverse complement strand
TTAACATGGTGGAAGAAAAAAAATAACTTTTTTATCTGCCCCCATCAGAACGTTTGCTTGTTAGTCTACAGACTTTTCTGTCACTTTTCAACATAATCTCCATTTCTTTGCACACATTTTTTTTCCTCCAGTACTGTATCTTGTACAATAATGAAAACTAGTATGTGTAAAACACTGTCCTTCTGCTATATGACAATACTATTTTTACGATTAAAAAAATTATTTACATTTTCTCTTCAAAAATTCAAAATGGTGGCAGTTCACTGTGCAGTGATGAAGCTTTTCCCTCATAAATCAAAAACTATCCAACATTCTGTGAAAAAATTTTTTGTTTGCATTTATGCATGTCATATCTACAATATGATGCAAAATCACTTCTATAACTTTGATAGATTGTCTGATAAAAATAAATTCACGTAAAAATGGTCAAATATCAGTATTTTCTTTAACACAAAATAAAAAAAAAATATTATTTATTAAGGAATGTAGTTGAAAGAGCATGATATTGTAAATATGAGTTTCAACAATAAAATAAAATAGAAAGAACATGAAAAAGTTATACGTTTATGAGTTATGAGGGAAGCGCTTCATCACTGCATAGTGAACTGGCACCATTTTTAATTAAAAAAAAATATAGATATAAATATTTTTTTAATCGTAAACATTAGATTGTCTGATAAAAATAAATTAATGTAAAAATTGGTCAAATATCAGTATTTTCTTTAACACAAAATAAAAAAATATTATTTATTAAGGAATGTAGTTGAAAGAGCATGATATTGTAAATATGAGTTTCAACAATAAAATAAAATAGAGAGAATATGAAAAAGTTAACACGTTTATGAATTATGAGGGAAACACTTCATCACTGCACAGTGAACTGCCACAATTTTTAATTTTGAAAAAAAAAAAATACAGATATAATTTTTTTTTAAATCGTAAAAAATATTTTTTTCATATAGCAGGACAGTGTTTTACACATACCAATTTTCATTATTGTACAAGATACAGTAATGGAGGGAAAATGTTGAATATTTCCAAATATTTTACTGCTGTAAGCTGTACCTAACCCCTTAAGAACTGAGCTTCTACACGTAATTTTGTACAAATATGTCAAGGATCCATTGCAATATTTTTCCTGAAATCTCTCCACATACCCCTAATGGCTAGTTTTATTCTTTGCCTTTCAAGTGATACATTTAGTATAGACTCCAGGCGTTTGCCTGGTTTTAGGTAACTCCTCCTTTTCCTGTCCTGTGTGTTGTCTATATTCAGAGCAGTCCGGAAACTTATTGACTGCCCCTTGTACAAATATTAATGTACCACACGAGATTCGAATCTACGAGGGAGCATGCATTCAGCGTTACAGCTAGTGTAGGCTGCACCAAATGAACTATTTTTCCACATCGGAAGACGTACTCTTGTGTGACGGCATTGCTGACTCCATTCACACATCGCAAGACTAATTGCTGTTAAAAGCGACTACCACCCATAGCAGAGCTGTGTCTATTTTGGGCTCGTTTCTTTCCTTGTGTAATGCTCTATCGAACGTGTGCTCATTACAGTATATGAATGAGTGAAGCGATAGAGGTCTGCGTGCGTCACTAAAATGGTCTCACCTCACGATCTCACGAAAACACGTCCATGAGCTTTATAATGCTTATACGAAATATCAGGATGATATAAATAAATTTGTGGAGTTTTTCATTAAGACAAAAATTGTATATTTTATATTTGTATAGCCTATCTATAGCCTATATATAATTTGAACTGGTAATGAAAATTACGGGAAAACGGCTGAACGGATTTTAATAAATGATCCCCCATTTTGAAGCTTGGAACTCAAAGTTTTTTCAGAAAAATAGTAGTTTTCAATGAAATGTTAATTTTTCAACATAATTTTCCTATTTTCCAAAATCCATCTGTCGTCAGTTTTGAAAACTAGATAATTGCATTTCAGAATAAAACAAAACACACACACTACAATATACAATATTACACGAAGGCCATGATCTGCAAGAATGCTGACATATTTAGAGCTCAAATTAAATTGGTTATTAATAATAACTTAATAATTTACAAGTTCGATTCTGTGGTGTGTAATTTTCTGGGTACAGCTGTGTATTGGATATTAAAAACTACAAAACTTGAGGTGGTCTGATGACATTATTACCATTAGAAATGAAATATTATTGTAGTTAATGCCATGATGTGACTATTTTTCATTAATTATACATATTAATGCTATATTGATGATATGAAAGTGAATCGTTTTGGGGTTATATAAGTAGATGTAGAGAATAACTTAAATTAGATTTTGATTTCTATATTTTACTGAGTGGCGGCTATATAGTATATATAGTATATGTTACTGAAAGCTATAAAACTTACGTAAGATAATAATATTAAAATACAAATATTTTTTATAGTTATTAATCAAGTGGGTTTGGGTCTTTTTCATATATTTAATGACGGTGTAGTGTAGATATTTATATGCGTGGTTCTCTTCAGTATTGGCTCGAGAGAGCATCTTTCATTATTATGGAAGCAAATAACTTAGAGAATATCTGGTATTCTTTATTGAAAATAAATCTGAAAAATGTTTATTTGAAAGTCTAATGAACTTGGTTTGCAGCATTTGCTGCACAAGCCACTAGTATTATATAATTTGAACTGGTAATGAAAATTACGGGAAAAGGCTGAACGGATTTTAATAAATGATCCCTCATTTTGAAGCTTGGAACCGAACGTTTTTCAGAAAAATAGTGGTTTTCAGTGAAATGTCAATTTTCCTATATTATTTTATTGTTTTCCAAAATCCATCTTTTGTCAGTTTTGAGAAATAATTAATTGCATTTCAGAATGAAACAAAACACACACTACAATAAACAATAGACTAAAAATAACATATAAATATATTAAACATAGTATGTAATATTGGAACACTTGTAAAAAATTTTTCTGATAATGCATTTAGGCATAAGCTTTGTAACTGGCGAGCGGATTGATTCTGTATAGTACATAGATAATTTAATTGTGGACGTGTAATGTGTAATTATGATGTATTAATTAATTGTGCATTTGTAATGTACTTAAGCATAAGATTTATAATTGCTAGTTGATCATATATTGTGTAGAGTAGATAATTTTTGTTTATTTTAAATTTTGGATATGTAACATAAACATAGCATGTAGTATTGCAAATATTGTATGCAATGGAACATGCTGTTTTAGCACAATAAAGAAAAAAAAAACAATAGACTATTACACGAAGGCCATGGCCTACAGGACTGCTGACATACTTAGAGTTTAGATGGGTCAGATTCTTTCACATCATAATGCCAATATGTCGATCTTCATTTCTGTAATTTTTTGATAACGTATTAACAATAATTTACAAGTCTGATTCTCTTCGTCTGTAGTTTTCCGAGTACAGCTGTGTATTCGATATTAAGAACTACAAAACTTAAAGTTTGGTGACATTATTACCATTAAAAATGAAATATTATTATAGTTAATGCAACACATAATGGTATACTGATGATATGAAAGTGAAATCTTTTGGGTCCTTAAGTAAGTAGACGCATAGAAAGAAGATTTTATATTAGATCTTCAATTCTATAATATACTGAGTAACGTCTATATTACTGAAAACTATAAAACTTACGTAACAGCGTGGTCGATCGACGGATGTTGCGTCAACATTTGTTGAGACCATAACTTAGGAATGCCTATAACATCGACATCAACGTGAAGTTTCGATTTTATGCACGAGAACGTATAATCTCATAACTTCTTTCCATCTGACTGTAGATAATTATTTGAAGAGAAGTAATATAATGATAACGAGATACTAAGGTTATTGTTATGAACTTAACACTACTTGTATTAAACTTGTAGGATATGTGGAAATCAAACCACAGTATAGAGAACATATCTCTATACTGTGATCAAACAGTGGTTTTCTTCCTACTCACAAGGAAGTAATGCCATTGTTTAAAACTTCTGTCATACATAATTTTGACGTATAATGGACAAACAAATTGATCCTCACTACTTTTCCCGCCAAGAGAGCACCTCCTTCTTTTAGCTATGCCTCCGTCTTTCAGTTGCTGACTATAGTAGACGTGACAGCAGGTTGCAACTTACACGCTTGGCTAACTTATTATGAGATATAATTATTTGGAATTGTACGTCAGATTTATGTATCAATAGTATTAATAGAATAGGGACCAATGGCGGGCTTATGTGAGGGAGGCAATGAACCTCGGGTTCCTTAAAAGCCAGTAAAAAAAAAGTATTAATAGAAAATTTTTTGTTAGTGCAGTTTATTTATTCTCTCAAGTGTGTTTTATCTAACAAAGTAACATTGGATGAAAACTTACGTGGTGATCGACACTACTCTGCAGATCATAGATGAAAGTTCAGATGATGATGCTGATGATGACGCTGAAGGCAATGTAGAGATTGAATATGAAACATGTGATAATGACAAGGGTCTTAGATACAGTAGGAGAGACTGAGAATCACGTAAAAAGCAAGTGGATGGAGAAAGAAGGCAAAAAACAAGAAAACAGGAAGAAAAGAAAAGGAGAAGAGAAGAGAAGAGAAGAGAAGAGGGCAGAGGGGAGAGAGGAGAGGGCAGAGGGCATAGGGCATGAGGGCACGAGGGCATGAGAGCACGAGGGCACGAGGGCATGGGGCACGAGAGCACAAGGGCACGAGAGCACGAGGGCACGAGGGCATGAGGGCATGGGGGCACGAGAGCACAAGGGCACGAGGGCATGGGGGCACGAGAGCACAAGGGCACGAGGGCACGAGGGCATGAGGGCATGGGGGCACGAGAGCACAAGGGCACGAGGGCACAAGGAGGAGAGGAGAGGAGAGGAGAGGAGAGGAGAGGAGAGGAGAGGAGAGGAGAGGAGAGGAGAGGAGAGGAGAGGAGAGGAGAGGAGAGGAGAGGAGAGGAGAGGAGAGGGGAGGAGAGGAGAGGAGAGGAGAGGATATTTTCATAACTCTAACCTACAATCCGCAATGACCTGAAATAGCTATTGCTTCACTCCCACATGCAAAACCGACTGATCGTTCTGACATTGTTACTTACATTTTCGCATTGGAACTCAAGAACTGAAGATGTATAGGTTAAATAAAAAGTATTTAGCATGAAGAAAACCATTCAGAGGGGTAGGCCTATGTTTCATTATTATGGAAGCAAATAACTTCCAAAATGTCTGGTATTATTCATTGGAAATAAATTTGAAAAATTTTAATTTGAACTTCTAATGAACTTAGCAGCATTTGCTGCACAAGCCACTAGTAATACATAATTTGAACTGGTAATGGAAATTACGGGAAAACGGCTGAACGAATTTTAATAAATGACCACTCATTTTGAAGCTTGGAACCCAAAGTTTTTCAGAAAAACAGTAGTTTTCAATGAAATGTCAGTTTTCCTACATAATTTTCCTATTTTCCAAAATCCATCTTTCGTCAGTTTTGAGAACTAATTGCATTTCAAAATAAAACAAAACACACACTACAATAAACAGTAGGCTATTACACGAAGGCCGTGACCTACAGGATTGCTGACATATTTAGAGTTCAAATTCAATTGATTAATAAAAGCTTCAAAACTTACTAAAAATAATTTACAGTTCTGATTCTGCGATGTGTAATTTTCTGAGTACAGCTGTGTATTGGATATTAAAATCTACAAAACTTGAAGTACTTTGATAACATTATTAACATTAGAAATGAATTATTATTATTATTATTATAGTTAATGCCATGATGTTAATATATGAACTACGAAACTTGCGTAGGATAATATTGTTATGAAAAATCAAATATTTTTGTAGTTATTAATCAAGTGGGGTTGAGCCTTTTTCATGTACTCAATGGCGGTGTGGTGTAGATTCAGTATTGGCTCGAGAGAGCGCAAAAATCACAGTTCCTAAGGAAAGACGGTATTACTTACTGATAAAATAAGAGGCCTACAAAATTTTGTAGTCTCCCGATCATTTCTGCAACACCTCTTAGCAGTATAAAATGATTTTACCCTCCACATTTCAAGCTCTACATGCAGCAGCTATACCAAGAAGCTATGTCTATTGTTCGAAAGCATAGCAAACCTGACTTTCTTTAACTTTCACCGACAATCCACAATGACCTGAAATAGCTATTGCTTTACTCCCACATGAAAACGTATTTGGCATAAAAAACCATTCAGAGGGAGTATGTTTCATCATTATGGAAGCAAATAACTTTCAAAATGTCTGGTATTTGTCACTGAAAATAAATCTGAAAAATTTTTATTTGAACGTCTAATGAACTTAGTTTGCAGCATTTGCTGCACAAGCCACTAGTTATATATATTACGTAAACAAAATGCATAAACTAATCGATAATACAGTCTTCTTCATTGTTTATGACTGACTCCTAACGTCGGTAGACGTTAGAACGTCTGGAAATCCTACACAGTTAGTTGTAGTTCCAGGCCGACCAATGTGCCAGTACGGTCCTACAAATTGCAAATTATGAATTTACAGTCTGATCCGTTTGGGTATGAATAATTTTAATTTATTATAAGGCTATTATGATAGAAGGACAGATTTCTTGCTGGTTATATTATGATCAAAGTATGGGAGTTTCCATATATAACAATCAATAATGCATAATCTGAAAGGACAAATGAAAATCGTAGATGATTAAAATGGCTACTACAAATCAACAGCGGGCACAATGTGTTCTTTGATATGCTAAATACGATTCCATAATGTTGTGGTATCGAAAATTTCTAGAAACAGGTTCTGTATTAAAAAAAAAACATGCAGGAGGTCGCAGGCGAAACCTAGTACGAGAAGCAACTATCTCTTGTCTTAGCCCCCAAACTCCCCAGACTCCCGACTTCTTCGTGTGGGGTTTTGTTAAAGACATTGTCTATTCACTGATGATCTGAGAGTAAAAATCAATCAAGCTTTTCAACAAATCACCCCTCTTATGTTATAACGGACATGTGCTGAATTGCATCACCGTTATGAGTTGTGCAGGGTGCGCAATGGGGGTCATGTTGAGCTGTGAGGAATCTCTCATCTTTCAGTGTTGTACACACAAAGTTTTAACAAATAAAGTTCAGTAGTAAATGTTTTACTGTGTTTTTATTTTATCCATACCCAAACGGATCACCCTGTAGTATGTCGTCATATCATTCATGCCTACGACTGGAGAATGTAATGTGACTATTACTAAACATTCTTTAACTTACTTTTAATAGACGTTGTATAAAATTTCAGTTTAACGTAGAATAAGCCTACATTTTTCACACAGCTCTAACCTCGTCTAGTGAGTAGGCTTGTTCATTTGTTTTGGAATTTATACCACAGTTTAGTATATACAGTTGCGAAGCTCAATACTTACTAAATATGCAAACATAGACAGTTGAAATATGCATCCATAGATAGTTGCTAGCCAGCAGGATCGCTACTATCGTCTCATCACAGCCTCTTTCCCTAGCAGACAATAAAATGTATTGTACTTTTGATATCGTGTTCTTTTGAAAAATTAACACCTTCCTTCCACTATTGAAATACGAAATACATAAGGTTTATATATTATTTTCATAAAGTATATACTCGTATGTTCGGATTTTCTATTTCAGTGTATGGAGCTCAGTGAATTATTATATTATAACTTTATTGCGTATCATAGCTAAGTTTTATTTAGTGTAATGTGTCCATAAGTTCCCTTTACTTCTTGTTGCATAATATGTTGCAGAAATAATTACAAAACTGTGTTATTTTAATGTGAAGAGAATTTTACATGTTAACATAATCTTTTCGCATCAACATTTTAAGTTTAGAATGGAAGCTATTTTGAGGTTTAATAAAAAAGAATTTATATTGTGACTTTAATATAGCACATCTATCTTCCTTGATAAAGACAGAAAATTTATCATACCACTCTTATGAAATTAGTGTACGTACGATTGTTACTTCGTCTCTTAGGTAGTAGATAAATACAATAATTCAATACTCAATTGTAGTATTAAAATACAGACATATTGAATGTACGGAGTATCATAATTGACATTATGCTTAATTATAATGTATAATTGCAAATTTAGGAATATAAGATACAGTAAACATAACCTATAATATTTCCATATGAATGGCAGGGCATTGGAGACCACTAACGTTAGACAGAAAGGGGCAACTGGTACAGTAAACATAACCTATAATTTCAACATATCTAAATATTCGTGCGGTGCAACTGAAAATTATTGAATCGTGCATAAATGAATGTACAAGAATTTCGCAATATTTAATCGAAATAATGGCAGGTAGGTCTATTACACATACGAACAATGTAATTTTCACACCAAAAAAAATAATATTACAACTTAACTCGCAAGGAATTATGTCTGAAGTGTCTAGTAATCATTGTTTTAGATTTTATTAATGCAATCACACTACATTTTAGAGAAATATATGTTACTTTTCATGCATTCCAATTAATTTATTTGGTTGAAACGCCGCCCTTCGTGATCGGGTTAAGCGAGTCACATGGTCTGCCTTACGGCCTGTATTAGATCACGATACCAGTGACAGTCTATTGTTCCTAGTACACACAGCGCTCCAAGCGGCTAGCAACTATCGCGAGAAATGCAAAAAATCACCCCAAGCTTCGCGACTGTATATACTAGACTGTGTTTATACTGTGGCACAATAGAGGAATCACACATCGATTGACAATGCCTCATTGTGTACGGCAAACTCCATTGTAGGTGCAGAGAGTGAAGAGAAAGAAGGGTCGCAAGAGAAGATGATGATGCACGTGATCGAAAGAAAAGAAAAGACGAACATAGCTATGACTAAATTATCAGTATCTTGGCTACGCCTAGGTGCGTCTTTCTAGCCAATTATATTGTGTTTTCAGCCCTTTAAATCTTCTTATACTCTGTTAATAACGTCATATGTAAGAACTGAATAAACAAGTTGTTTTGCTGTCAACATGCTTTACCTGCAAGTCTGACAGGAAAATATTGCCACAGTATACTTGAAGACATCATAAAATATCGAAGGTTTGCGAGAAAATTCCTCGAAATAAAGAACACACGTGACAAGACTTAAGAATCTCTTACGCAGAGGGCCCGGGTTCGATTCCCAGTTGGGTTGAATTTCCTGTTTGAGGTTTTTCAGGGTTCTCCCTCAACTGCAAGGTAAATCCATTTTTATATTATCTTACCATCTACGTCTCGGTATCCCCAAAGGTGTGACAGTATTAACTGTAATAAATATAAGATTACAGCTAATCGAGGAAGATGCTAAATATTTTCGGTCTTACTAATAAAAACTGTATATACAGATGTTTAACTGTATTATACTTATACAATGAGTAGCTCGTTTATACGTCGTCTGTAAATTTCTTACTAATAATCACTACATACGTCGTGTATAACAGTATAACTGTTGCACAGCTACGTCATAGTTTCGTCATTACTTCGTTACGAAAGCTAATAGAATATCTGAGGTTCTCTACTGGATCCGGTAGAGCGCTCTAGTGTGGCGTGTTAGGTATCGATGATACAACTGGCTCTAATCGATTACCACACTATATTTTAGTCAAAGAGTACAAGCTGCAGCAGTAATATTCTAATTATTCTGTGCTCTTTGGTTTGTTCTTCTTTGGTTACAAGGCATCCATCATCATACAACGCTTAAACAAGGGGTTTCGTGTATATAACTACTGCAAAGCAATTCGCATTGTATAGTTTTAGCCTGTTTATACATCCATTGCTTATGCATGGTTTATTAGTAAAGTTTTCTGTCCCAACTCTGTATAAGTATCGTATAAAAATTATACACGGTTTAATAGCAAGGCTGTTTGGCTCTTACTAATAAAAACTCTATATATAGACGTTTAACTGTCTTATAATTATACAATGAGTAGCTCGTCTATAAGTCGTGTGTAAATTCCTTACTAATAATCAGTACATACGTCGTGCATAACAGTATGACTGTTACACAGCTACGTCATAGTTTCGTCATTACTTCGTTACGAAAGGTAATAGAATATCTGAGGTTCTCTACTGGATCCGGTAGAGCGCTCTAGTGTGGCGTGTTAAATATCGATAATACAACTGGCTCTAATCGATTACCACACTACATTTAGGTCATAGAGTACAAGCTACAGCAATATTATTCTAATAATTCTATGATCTTTGGTTTGTTCTTCTGTGGTTACAAGGTAAACATCATCATAAAATGACAGTCGATACGAACGCTTAAACAAGGGGTTTCGTGTATATAACTACTGCAAAGCAATTCCCATTGTATAGTTACAGCCTGTTTATACGTCCATAGCTTATTCACGGTTTATTAGTAGCGTTTTCTGTCTCAACTCTGCATAAGTCTCGTATAAAAACTATACACGGTTTATTAGTAAGACTGTTTATCTATAGTAATGACGAGAGGTCTGAGATTTATCTGGGAAATCTCAGACCTCGAGTGACATTTATTAGGACTATTTCGTGAATAAAATAAAATGTAAATAATATATCTCTAAAATTCGATTACAAAATGTTAATAATAATTGTATATTAACGAATACTTAACCTATTCAGACATTGTGAAGTTGAAATACTCGTAGATAAATATCGATTACTGCAATAAAGAAATTCGAAGTTATTATTCAGTAATGCCAATTGCGAAAAGCGAAATAGAGGTTTAACAATGTTAATTACATGTACTGCACTTTTCTCTTATTATTATAACATAAATACATTTTCATTATCTGCTGAAATCATAATTTAATTTAAGAGTAACAGTGGGGACAGCTATATACCAATGCTTATGTATTCACAGCGAGACATGTTGCTACACAGTGAAAGCCATCTCTGTATAGATAGGCCTAATTAAAACACGAATTTTATTACCCCATACGGAAGGCAGTTTGATCAAAGATCTTATTATTACTATGCAAGGTCTTTGGGTTTGATATGCGATGATGTTACATAAATTTGAACATCTGACTTTCTATTAATTGTTTAATTTCATTCACAAAATACAAATTTTATAGGCTACAATTATACGTTAAGTAACCTGTGGGAGCAAGACCAATGTCAGCTGTACCTTATTTCGACCGTTACAATCACTGCTACACGAAAACATTTTTTATAGCTCTACAAACGCATTCTCGCTGTAGTGTGTAACGGAACTAAAGCTGCATCTACACATTTCAATATACCAATCGCGTATGCGTGCAATCTGGGAAGAATATCGAAAGAATCAAGTTTAAAAGGTACGTTCAATTAAGATGTATGAAGATTTTGTGTCTACATGGTGCGCAGTTTTGAACGTCGTCTTTACTGCGTAAATATATTAATTAATATTAAATATCAATCTTGCATCCATTGCTTTAAAGTTGAAAGAAAAGTTTAACCGTGTAGTTGCATCTTAATGTACTCATGATCATTAATTTATGGGGAAACAGTTGGCGACAACGACAAAAAAAAAAAGAACGACCATGCGATAAATTGATAGCGATAAATATAGCTGCAAAAATTATCGCAACGTGTGACTGCGATTGGTTGGAATTCAAAATTGCATTACACTTCATTGGTCGAAAATGGAATGACGTCATATAAACGAAATAGTCATTAGTAACATTTGTATGATTCCTATATAAAATGACGCAAATGATAAAATATAATTAGGTTATGCATTAGTACTATTGATAGATTTAAGTGGATGTAAACTTTAATTGACCACCAGACTAGAAGAGAGGATGCATGCATCAATACGTTCGTAATTGCGATAGACGTAGGTGCAGGCAATTACTGGCCGTGACGTAATTATCCCTAGGCACTGCAGCGTATGTAGGTTTTTTTGCACCCGTTATGAAATGAGTTGCGTGTCGATTGTGCTGCTCGACTAAACCGGCTAGACCTCCGCACAATGCCTTCTCTTCAGCCAACAAATCCGAAAGTCATATCTCTAGTGATAGCCTGCCTTATCATAAAGATCCACTTGAATTGTCTACTTTCCGCTTTGGATTCGTGGCGTCCCTTTGAGTCGTTTACAACCCTCCACTGCAGCTCCAGCGGTGGATACATTTGCCTGCTGACCGGAACTTCCCTCGGGCATGGGTTCGATTCCCGCTTGGACTGATTACTCATTATCAAAGCTGGCGAATTCAGAACCCAAACAAAAAAAGAAAGTTACGTGCACATAGGGTAGTGACTATTGGTCTACGTCATGCAGTCTCTGTTTACATTCAGCATAAGACAACCACTGATTACAGTGATCTTAAGGAGGCGATGTTATATGAAGATACCGAGAGGTCAGTTGTTCAGTGCATACAGCGGAAATAATATGCTTCAACGAATAAATATTAGGTAAAACATTGTGAAGGAACTGGACAGTAAACAATTCAGTGCAAGGTTAGTCCTTCAGTTACAAGGGGATGAAAACGCAAATGTATAGGCCCATTGTAATACTAAAGGTACGGTCACACGTCGCTACTTTTGCTGCGCAACTTTTGTACTGCAGCTGCAAAAGTTGCGTGTCGTGTTCACACGTAAGCCAAAAGTAGCGCGCTGCACGCTGCTTTTCGTGCTGCGCAACCCGAGTGCTGCAAAAGTTGCAACTGGAGGTTGCGAGTCTGTTCACACACAAGGCGCTACTTTTGCAGCCGCAGTCATGCTGCAGGTTCCCATCTCCGTGTTGACTTCCCAATATACATTTTGTGGTTATGTTCGCATTATTACGAAAGTCATGCGATAGCTTATTTATCTATTATTTGCTTTTCAGTCCTAACTAGTATTCTGAAATTGGCATTATTTTTACTATAAAGCTTTTAAAAATGCCTATATACAGTACTTAAATGATAACCAACAGCATATTCTCATAAGCAATGTTGGCAACCCTCCTGTTTGAGACTACGCTACGGAAAATTAAAAAAAAAATTAATTATATCGTCAGAAAATATACTCAGATTGTGTTGTACATTTATTAACTGTTACAAATTATTTATTTTCATCACATCTAACATTAAAATATATCCAAACAATAAAAGTATCATTGGCACATTTGGGTGGCAACACTGGTCGCAACCGCAGCAAAAGTTTCAACAAAACCGATATCAAAAATGCTGCGGCTGCAACCCTGAGAACCCTGTTCACACGTCGCTACTTTTAAGCTGCGCGCAGCATGGAAAAGTAGCGGGCAGCAGGTTCGGCAGCCGCTACTTTTCGGGTTGCACCGCTGTTCACACGTCGCAGTACAAGAGTTGCGCAGTTTTTTGTACTGCAGCGCTGCAAAAGTAGCGACGTGTGACTGTACCTTAAGATATATAAGAAAAATATTGCATTAATGGAAAATAAGGATGCAGCAGACATGCATTGCAAGTGACAAACAAAACCGAACGGCAAAATTGACTTTTCCAGAGAGTTGTGTAAAATTAAAGAAAATCGAAAAAAAAATCCTACTGTAAGACATTTTCAAATGTTCAACGTTTGAAGTTCTGTAAGTACACACCAGTATTTTCATGGTACAATCATCTCTAGAATAAGAGGGATAGGGAAAAACATCGAATTCAATCGTAATCCATTTCGAAAATGTGTGTAACCTACATCGGTTTTTCAGAAAGTCGGCTAGATAATTATATACATAATTTATTTAAATTATTCATATGTTGTTCTTTAAATATGTAGATATGTAAGTAAGGTATGTAGAGAGTTAATTTTATTTCAAGTTATGTATCTTTACGTGTGCAACTTAGCTTTAACTACCTATTTTAGAAACAACTTGTAGTCTGTGTAAGTAGTAGGTATATAGTTGTAGCCTCCTAGAACTGTTCGTGCACACAGCCGATATCCATCGGTGCATACACACCTTTGTTTAAATGACATCTGCTCATGCCATGCGACCAACATCTAGTAGAATAAATGTACCATTAACCTTACGTCCACGGGACCGAAACCGCCAGGCCTGCTCATTATTATCATCATCGACGTGTAAGCATTTGGCCACACTGGTCCGTTACGGTCTCTAGCCATCTACTTTTAGGTCTTCCAGGAAGTCGACGACCACTTGGTGTATACATGAGATTAATTTGAGAAATCCAAGCTTGTTCATTCTATCCACATGTTATTTCTATTGAGTTCTGTTACTATGAATGTACAGTAGAACCTCAATTATCCGTGGTAATGAAGGGGATGGGCTGAACGGTTAATCGAAAAAATCGGATAATCCGTGCCATAAGAGATTTTTGTAAATTTAGTGAATAACACAAACACTTTCGTAATTTCCTCCATGGTCTTGTACTTAACACGCTAGGTAGTGGATCAGAAGTCCAGTAATTGAAGTCTGGTTGTCAACGACGGATTTTTAAGGAAAAGGAAATTCCTTGTAATTGCTATCTGTGTAAAGACAGAAATAGTGGAGGTCTCAAGATGTATATTTACATACTATACACTCAAATCTCGTATTCTGATGCGAAATAAGGCACAGTTTCTCTTTCTCCAAACCACTTAATTATTTAGGCCTACACTTTTTCTTTCGATACTTAACACAAGATTTCTTTTGACACTCGTAGAAGATATTTTATATAGAAGTTATATAGTACGACAACTCGAAAAGTAGACCATACTGCATAACGATGAAGGCTTGTAATGACACACTCTAGAAAAAATAACGTGCTAATACAATGTACAGTACGTTATATATTTCTGCAGCAAAAAAAAAAAAAAAAAGCGAGAGAAAGATAGATGGATAATCAAACAATCGGTTAATAGGGTGACGGATAATTGAGGTTCTACTGTATTTCAAAATTGATTCAATTTTCAGGTCCTGGAAGTTGTCTTCGTTGTTTAGATAACCTAAAAGTGTATATCCTCGCTGTCCATGTCATAAAATGCATGTCAGCATATGACTATCGTCCTTCATCTATTTTTCTAAGTGCCCACGCTTTACTACCGTAAACTAAGACTGAAAACGCTAAAATTTTGTAGATATTAAGTATGGTATGTCGTTGAAATTCTGATGGTTTGAATATTTCAATAATTATACCGGCCATTTTAATACCAGTGGGTAAGATGCAACTTTACGCATTATCGTATCACGTGGTACAATTCAGTTAGGTCTGGAGAGCGTGGGGGCCATAGATTCTTTTAAGGTGATGCGTTCTCTAAAAGCCTAAGTCAAACGTTGTAGACATGTCAGCTGTGTGAGCAGTGACGCCGTGTACTTTCCAACCCGAGTACTTAATTTCATCTTCAACTTTTCTGATAAAATAGTATAGAATGTCAAAACAAACAACGTTCGCTACAGATTGTTTCATTAAAGAAAACAAAACTAAGAGTACGACTTAGAGAAATGCGAACCTGAATTTCAAGCATTGGACCGTATAGTGATGTGGCAAGTAAACTATGAGGATTTTCCGACGCCCATAACCGTCTCGCCCGTAATGCAATCAACATCGATAAAATGAACATTTCTCTATCGAATTAAGTTTCGAAACCATTCGCAGTAGCTGAATCGCCTTTTGTGTCCAGTTTTTGAAGTGACATTACTTTATGCACTGTTGGAAGACCGATAACTGTCTGTTACGTAATTATTTAATGGGCTCTGCAGCGTAGAGTAAAAAATATCCATTAGCTTGTCATCGCTCAGTTTAGGTGGTCTGCTACTCCGTTCAGCGCCATTCACTGAGCCAGTTTCACGGAATTTATCAATAAATTAGACTATGATGTTGAAATGGTGTTTCTGGAAATTTGTTAGAACATTTCTGCTGCACCAATTCCTTAAACATACCACCTTTTCAAAACATATATTCGATAAGATAAATACGTTCTTCTCGGGAAAGAACCACAGTGTCTACTTGATCAAAAGCAGAATCTGCGACAATTAATGTTCTTTAAACGTAGTGAAGTCAACTGATGCAGTTGAAAATAATCAATTTCATATTATTTAGGATAATTATGATGGTTATAGAGCTATTATTATTAACTCCATATATAGATGAAATTATTGGGGATCATCAGTGTGGTTTTAGGCGTAATAGATCAACTATTGACCATATATTTCGTATTCGACAGATAATGGAGAAAAAATGGGAATATAAGGGTACAGTGCATCAGTTATTCGTAGATTTCAAAAAGGCATATGACTCGGTTAAGAGAGAAGTTTTATATGATATTCTTATTGAATTTGGTATTCCCAAGAAACTAGTTAGATTAGTTAAAATGTGTCTCAGTGAAACGTACAGTAGACTTCGAATAGATCAGTTTCTGTCAGATGCGTTTCCAATTCAATGTGGGCTAAAGCAAGGAGATGCACTATCACCTTTACTTTTTAACTTTGCTCTAGAGTATGCAATTAGGAAAGTCCAGGATAACAGAGGGTTTGGAAATAAACGGGTTACATCAACTCCTTGTCTATGCGGATGACGTGAATATGTTAGGAGAGAATCCACAAACGATTAAGGAAAACACGGGAATTTTACTGGAAGCAAGTAAAGAGATAGGTTTGGAAGTAAATCCCGAAAAGACAAAGTATATGATTATGTCTCGTGACGAGAATATTGTACGAAATGGAAATATACAAATTGGAAATTTATCTTTTGAAGAGGTGGAGAAGTTCAAATATCTTGGAGCAACAGTAACAACAATAAATGACACTCGGGAGGAAATTAAGCAGAGAAAAAATACGGGAAATGCCTGTTATTATTCGGTTGAGAAGCTTTTATCATCCAGTCTGCTGTCAAAAAATATGAAAGTTAGAATTTATAAAACAGTTATATTACCGGTTGTTCTTTATGTTTGTGAATATTGGACTCTCACTTTGAGAGAGGAACATAGGTTAAGGGTGATTGAGAATAAGGTACTTAGAAAAATATTTGGGGTTAAGAGGGATGAAGTTACAGGAGAATGGAGAAAGTTACACAGCACAGAACTGCACACATTGTGTTCTTCACCTGACATAATTAGGAACATTAAATCCAGACTTTTGAGATGGGCAGGGCATGTAGCACGTATGGGCGAATCCAGAAATGCATATAGAGTGTTAGTTGGAAGGCCGGAGGGAAAAGACCTTTGGAGAAGCAGAGACGTAGATGGGAAGATAATATAAAAATGGATTTGAGGGAGGTGGGATATGATGATAGAGACTGGATTAATCTTGCTCAGGATAGGGACCAATGGCGGGCTTATGTGAGGGCGGCAATGAACCTCCGGGTTCCTAAAAGCCAGTAAGTAAGTATTATTATTATTATTATTATTATTATTATTATTATTATTATCAACAGCGTATTTATAGGAAGACATGTAGTGTCGAGCTTGTACATCAGATATAAAATAAATGCAGGTAAAGTACGTGAATTAATTCGCAATAAATTATACGCTTTGTTCATGAGATAGAAGATGCCAATTATTTCTCAGCAAATAACTTGATCTTCAGTGCTGCAATTGAGAGTCATCGCTGGTTGGTTGGTTGGTTGGTTGGTTGGTTTGTTGGTTGTTGGATAACACACGGACTGCCGTATCTTTGAGAGTCCTTAGAATTCGTAACATGTTAACCACCAACTTCCTCTATTGGCTTGGTCTTAATTACAAACCTGAAACCGAACGTCCTCTCCACAAACCTCAACAGTGGATGAAATTCAGAGCAACCTTGTCCAAAGAGGGAACGTCCTCCTCTAGAACTCGGCTTGATGTCGTGACTGTATCAGCCACTTCAATATTCACACAACTAAAATTGAGATCTTGTAATTATTTTTGGCCAGAATAGCTTGCGAGATACCAAGAATTGAGGTTGTCTCTGTCCCAGCATGACGAAGAGAAAGGCAGTGAAGCTCTGAATTTACCTAAGATAGGGGAGAAGTGGGTACAGTGAGACGGGGAGAACAGTGAGACATTTTTTATTAGATGGTAAATTTTGATGTTGAAATGTTTGTAACAGTAGAGTTGTATGTTGCATGAGTAAAGTAACAGTATTTTCATACTCGATTTGATTCCAGTTCTAAAGGTGAGTGATGAAAAAATAATTAGTAATTTTTCACTCTAGAAGTAAAATTTTGGCTTGTGTTTAATGAAGGTTATATTGGATATACAAATGAAATAGAAATATGAATGTTTTGTTACCTAATACTATGGTATTTGAGATTATGTTTTGCAAAGTTTCGTCTTTCTTGTTTTGATTTTGAAGTGATGGTGCCATTTTTAAACGAACGATGCGTAAAGGGAACCGTGAGACATGCCATTGAAGGGTACACTGAGACGTCTCACTGTTCCCATGTACCAATGATGTGCAAAAATAAACTTTAATTAGGTATATTACATTTACCGGTAACTAACACTAAAAATGAACAACTAGTAACCAATTTAGGAACTATAGCTTAAAATAATGTTTACATTACATTTTAATGGTTTCTTAAATAAAAAATTATTCACAAAATTTAAGAAAATATTGAAAAATAATAAAGAATTAAATTAAATTCTTATAATTATAAGTTTTGTTGTCACCAAAAGTTCATTATTATTATTTCGCAAAAGTTTGAAAAGTCATGGAAAATTCACTTTTCCAAATGTTCTAGATGTTTCAATGGTTTCGAAGTCAGACATCAAAATGATTCTAAATAAGTCTACAGAACATGGCAAGATAAAGAGACAGCAAGCTTTCTTTTCTTTTGAAATAAATGTAAATCATTTCAATGTCCGTTAATAGACACTGTGGTGTCTCACTGTACCCTCCAGAATGGGAACAGTGAAATTGTAAATTATGTCCTTTATCTATTAACATTTCTGTTTATGTATTATTGTACTCCATGTTTTAATGTATATTTGTGCGAGATCGTGTGTATTTGCTTGTTTTCCGCACAGAACCAATACGCAGTAAGTGTGAAATACCACATTCAGTATTCCCAACGTAACACACATAACAATTTCCCTCTTCTTACCGCTCAAGCGCGACATTCATTTTACTGCTTTAGGCTTTTAACATATTATTTTTAGAGACTTTTAACATAGTAATAATTATAAATTGGAAACTTACCACTGCAATTGCACCTAAATTGCAATGTTAATTATTGTTTTTAAATATTTGCAAAAATTAAGTAAAGTCTACTACTCCACGAAACTTATTGCATTCCTGATACAAGTAACATTAAGGAAGCCGTGAAAAAATCAACAAGATTCCAGATGACGATGTTATTACTGCAATATGTTATATAAATAATATTGTTAAAATATTAAAATGAAAAATAAATCATTACATAACCTTTCCGTTTGTTTTAAGTTCGCATTTATAGACTGGGGGAAAAAAAGACAGACGTATATCACGGCCTGTTGGAGTATAGTAAACACAGAAAACATTTTATAGCAACAATGTTGAAGAAAGATATTTTGGTTTTCCGAAGTTGCCGTCATTAAACAGAAACCAACATGGAGATTTCATTGCAACTAAGTATAAATTCGTCTTTCAGGTATGTAATAAACGATCTTCGCACAAAATAATGTACGATACACGAGCGGTATGTTTGTTTTCATGTTCTCGGAAATTAAAAAAGCTCAACTACGTTTCGCTTTTTCAATCTTTTCCTGGAACATGAAAACGTCAACATACCGCTCTTGTAATGTATATTACTATTCTATTGCACTTGATTTTAAAAATGCTTGAAATTTCACTGGCATAAATATGTCTTAATATTTTGTGTCTCACTGTACCCACTACTCCCCTACTTTTTCTTTAGCAGTTACGAGGAATACTTCTACTCAGTTTTACCAACTGACAAAGAACCATTTCACTGTAGCGAGTACAAAATGTATTAAAATACTAATTGTGTCATTCTGCAGCAATAGATTGCTATCGCACTTGAAGGGGACGCGCCCGACCCATCATCGCGTATATTAATGTTCAATAAAGGGGAGATTCGGAGGGGACCGTTTGTTCTGCCATTTGTAGTAATTCAATTTATTCATAGCCCCTTTAACATATAGCAATAAATTCAAATACTATGAGCGTCGGAAATATCTTATGCTGCATAAAACATCAATGTAGATGAGAACTTGTTTCTGTTCATGTACACCAGAGTTTCGATAATTTCACAACTTTACGGAACACAGCTACATTTCACACACATGTTCATAGCAAGGAAATCGATTTCTGAGTTCCTTAAGGTTATTTCCTAAGTACGTGTATACATACATACATAGGTATATCATAAAATTATTATAGTGTGCCCGCTTTACCTTCTTACCGCTTCCGGCTTCTGTCAACCGTGTCGTAAGAGAGTTTCATGACAATCTCTTGAACGGTCATTAATCATTTCATCACTACTACTAATTTTAAGTACGAATATATTAAAAATACAAATAACATACGTAAGCTCCTTTAACAACAACACTATACGAAGCGTTTTGTATATATGTTATTAATATTTGCAACACATTATTGAGAACCTCGAATCCTCTTGTCGTTTCTACAAGGAACATCGCAGCAGAAAAGAAAGTCTGTTCAAGGAAGTTAAAAATTCCACCTGAAGATCTGGATATAAGTAACATCAATGTCCATAAACTACGACAAAATCTTAGGAAACAAGAGTACGACAAATGGTGTGCGCTTCCACATAAAGGAAAAGGTGTTATTTTATTTCAAGAATATACTCCCGGAAATAAATAGATTTTTTTTCTAAGGAGGGTCTGTCTTCCTCTGAATGGCGGGACGCAATTAAGATGAATGCTAACAACGTAGCACCAGTGAGAAGTCTTCATGGGAGATCCTTGGACGGTTTCCGTTGCAGATACTGCAACGAGATTGAAACCTTAGCACAAGTCCTAGGATCCTGTCAGCATGGAGAACTCCTGAGAAATTTACGCCATCATAACATCCTAAAACTACAGGCCCTTAGAAAAAGATTCTTCGAGGTCCATGGAGAGGTGCACTGCGTTGCGTCTGAAGGCGGCGGAATTAGAAGAGCGGACATCGTGGCTCTAGACAAAACTAATAGTAAAGGCTTTATACTGGACCCAACTGTTAGATTTGAGATGAGCCAGACCCAACCATCTGAGGTCAACAAAGAGAAACATTTATGACCCTACTATTCCGTATTTTCGAGAAAAATATCAGATGGAAGGCATCTGGGAAGTACATGGGGCACCATCCCACGATCAACTGTAAACACTATCAAAACATTTGGAATCCATGACATCATTCCAAAAATAATTACTTCTAGCATTAAAGGATCTGTGGCGATTCTGAAAAATCATTTATACGGAATATCATAATCCCCCCTTTCTATCCGTTAGTGTGCGATTGTTACAATATATGCACAAATTTATTATTTCTTAAATTTAAGCTCCTAGTTCACATTTCAATTTGACTCATCTATTTCACTGTAATCGTTATTATTCTTATATGTGTGTTATTCTGTGTTTTTGGCAACCCAGGATGCCTGGGCAGGCTATTGCTTGGAAATAAATTATATATATACATATATGTGTGTATATATAAATATATATATAAATATAAATATATATATATATGGCTACCTAGTGCAATAAATTATTTTTCTATAAGACGAGGGCCAGGTCCCAAAATTTACTCGTAAATATATTTCCAATCTTTTTAAAGTTCATACATTTAACCAAGCCCCTACAGTCTCGGCTGCGCAGAACAAGGAAATCGGGGCAAATTGAACGCTGCGCTTGCCGCCATGTTGTTGGAGAGCAGACGCATAATAGCAGTATGTAAATCACGCAATTTAACGCTGTGATGATCTAAAATTGACAGATTATGGCCATTTTCGACGTTTAACGTAAAATTAGGACGAAATAAACATATTCAACGTTTAATGTAAAATTAGGACGAGATATACATATTCAAGTTCAGATCTCAGATAGTATATGTTGTAGGACCCATGTTTATGAGACAGTTTTTTTTTTATGCATACCATCACTTCCTAAAATATTGGATACTTTTTTAACAGCCTGTATAATCTAAATATATCATACACGATCTTCCCAATGGTTTTCTTCCTGGATAAGCGGCTTTTCTTCTGTGACTTTCCTAATTTTCCTTTCTCATGGAGCTCTGATCACATGATCTATCCATTTTAATTGTCTTGTCTTACGTTTATGTTATATTTGGATGATTATGTAAATTTTAAATTGTTCCATTTTTTTCTCATTCTATATTCTCGGCTAACTCAGTATTATCTTGAAATGCTCCAAATATTTTATGAACACATTTATTTCAAGTATTTTCAATTTAGATTCATCACGTTTGTTAAAGTCCAAGTTTCAGATAAATAGGTAAGGATGGGATGTACAACCTACACCTGCGAAGAAACATTTGCATGTGAAATGTTCACTAACCTCGCGAGATTCACTACGCGACTTTTTGCTAAAACAAATTGTGAAATTGAGTTTTGCGTCACTTAGACATATCAAACAACCCGGAACGATAATGTGAAGTTTATATTAAAAATTTGAACTGTCAAATATACACAAAACGAACGTTTCACAATAAAGTTAGAACTCAAACTAACGAACGGGTGAATACTGCTCTTAAAATGAGTTTAAAATCGACAATGCGCAATATTTAACAACATTTGCACTGCAGAACTATCAAAACAAACTTTTCAATATTTTCACAAGTTAAATTTCAGATTGTGTCAGTTTTATTTTATTACAAGGTCGGTACTAGACGGTAGGTCTCTCTATAACAAAGATAGCATTGTTATAATTCGAACGTGCCGCAACACCGAGCACAGGGATTATATTGAAGGAGGGGTATGAGTACTATTCCTTAGTCGATGTAGATTTTGTTACTCTTACAGTGAAAAATTAGAGAAAGAGAAATGATTATGGATAAAAACACTCAAATTTAAATATTAGTTTTTTTTTTTTTTTCAAAAAGTTCAGGGAGGGATTCGAACCTGGTAACCTTCCCTCCTTGCTTACGACCCTGCTCTAACCAATGAATATCGTTCGAAAGAAGCGAATCATTCCAGACAGTATGTGGCACAATTAATAGAACATTGAAGAATAAAAGCAGAAAGGAAACAAAAATGAAATTCCACAATGTAATGGCAGTCCCTACTCTTTTATATGGAAGTGAAAGTTGGGTTACAACAAAACCTGAAGCTAGTAAAATACAAGCGGGAGAGATGAGATTCTTGCGGAAAGTAAAAGGATGCACGAGATTAGATAGAATTAGAAATGAAGATATTAGGCAGGAACTAGGAGTATACCCACTTTTGATAAAATGGACAATTACAGACAAGATTGGAAATTACATGTAGAGAGAATGGACGACTACAGGCTTCCTAAGAAAGCAATAAATTATAAACCAAAAGGACGAAGAGATCAGGGACGACCGATGAAAAGATGGAGCGACCTTTGAAGCCGGAACGGGTAATTGCCCATACCATGAAGTGAGGAAGAAGAAGAAGAAGAAGAAGACGAAGAAGAAGCGAAGAACCTGCACAGTTCCTTCTGCTTGATTTTAGCATCTCCATTACTTGTCGTTATCAACATAATCTGTTGGTACAAAAAGCTATGCGCTTCACAAGTGTTGCACCAGCCCTGAAATGAAGAGCGTTCCTTGGTTAACACGCTTTGGGACACCCATTAGTAACAGTCAGTACTTCTTTCTCACTAACGAGGAGCTACATATCTGCTTTCTCCATGGTTGCAGTTTGGGGTGGAGAGACAATAAGGGTGGTCAATAGCCCGAAGAGAATGAATCAGGAAATAAGGGTGAGATTGTGTGCCGGGGGTGGTGTAGTAGCGTGTCAAGTAAGGGAGGGTGCAGTTTATTATTATTGCTGCCTTGTGACGGTGTTATGCATCATTCTATATTGTTGTATTTTGAGGGAGGGGCAATATTTTGGCGGGAAATTGAAGTTGAAAATTGAGGGTTGCTGAAAATATAAGAAGAGATACTTTCTGTGTATCTTCCAATAAACAAAAAAATAATAGCTTACGAAGATCGGGTTATTTTTCCATCAAAAATCTTTTTAATCCTTCTGCCACCATCCATTTTGATCATAGGGCTATGTCCAGCAAAATAAACCAAAATCTAATTTTATGTCTTTATCCAGTACAAAACATTTCATGCTTCTTCTTCTTCTTCCCCCCCCCCCCCTCCTCCTGCTTAGGTCCTACAATTTTCCGCCATTCTTTCCTAACTGGTAGGCCGATAGGCCTACCTTCCAATTTTAATCTACATTTTTTCAGGTTGTTTATTACATCTGATTTTTAGTCTTCCATGTGCTCTTGGTCCTGTTGGTTTCCATTCAAATATTCCCTTGAACCCCAGCCCATTCTATTCTTTTAGCTTTTATGCTCGACCATGCCGAAACGTAGTAATTATACACCTGGTAGCAGTCCTTTAATGCATGCCATTAAAGTACACCTACTCATTAAAGTATAGGTGTTCAGCCAATGTCGTCAGCTTTGTACCGTTATAAAACCTCAGCCAATGACAAGTCAGCTTTGTACCGTTATAAAACCGCAAGTATCGATTATTCTCGGATATGCAATCGAAAGAGAATTAGCGAAAAGTCACGGAGGCTGGAAATCCAATACTGTCGCAGAAGGTTATGTTCTGTTACTATAATAATTAGAGTTAATTGTAAATAATATACAAATAAATTCAATTTGTCATCTCGTTTTTCAATTCTAAGTCAATTTTCAGGTTATGCCAGAGTAATGTTCATCTTATTCTGTGCCAAAGTCAATGAGATTCGGCCTCGGAAAAAATCAATACTTTCGCGTCTGCGCACATCTCACAATTCAGGTCAGTTCGCACATAATAATAATTTTGAATACTTTCAAGGTAGAAATATGGTCGAGCATAAAAGGTCGTATGAAACTTGCCTATAATGGTAATTAAGACGTTCTTATGAAAATTATGAAACTCGCTTGCGCTCGTTTCATAAACAATCATACTTGCGTCTTAATTACTACCATTATAGGCTCGTTGCACAATGTACTATTATCTGTGTTACTATATTAGGTCTCTTATACAATTGATTTATCTCATTATTTATCCTTATTCTCCATCCATCTTTATCTTTTATTGAAGCATGTGTAACAATGCGTGGTAAACACATAGAGCATCTTCTCTAGCAGTGGTGGCTCGTGATAAAATATTATGTGTGTTCACAATTTTGTGTTCCAAAATCGAAGAGAATTTGAAATCGTACGTTTTTAGCCTAATATGAAATGTCATGGTTCCAATGTTTCACTGTCGAAAAAACCGTATATAAATTCAAAACAACATATTATAATAATAATAATAATAATAATAATAATAATAATAATAATAATAATAATAATAATGAAACCTAGTCTTTTTATTTCCAATTTTTCCTGGAAAGCTAGTTTACCCAGTTCTTTACTCTTCAAAATTAATTGAACAGAGTTCATTGTTTACGTCTGTTAAAAATTAATACATAAAACAATTTACAAAAGCGTGTGTTCAGTAATATACTGTATTTTGATTCATAACACACTGATACACTATAGCCTATACCACTACTGTAATCCCATTCGCATAGATTGATTACTATAAATACATGGCAGTATATATTATTCTTAAATAATATACACCACCATACAGATATTTAAATTCATACCACCATCACATTCAGCCAGCACGTCTTTGAAAGCCAAACTATGCCGATACTGAAGTATAGTAATTCACAAACTACACTCTCGTAGCAGCACTGTACACACATCCACATTAAGTAAACGTTCCGACAGTGAGATGCTGATACCTGCAGGCTAAAATACAGACTTATTAAATTTTCTCGAGATATAGCACGTAAACGACAGGCATCGATGCACCTGACATCTGTAGGATAGATTCACTGTTCACTTAATGCTTTGTACTCTTGACGAGTCATAAGCGGCCAGCGAAAGATAATTTTCTCCCGCGCATGCGTGAAATTTCTGTAACCTTCTTGAAAAGAGCACGGCTTGCCAAGTTTACATAAGACGTTTATCAAAGATGCGGGAAGTTTAAAATACTCGATCCTGATATTATACATCCCCACTACGCCAATACGGTATTAAATAATAAAACTAGTCGTGCATTAATGGAAACAAGGTGTTCACTTGCTCTTGTGCTCTTATTGATGCACAGCCACTGTTCTGTAGTGTCTACGTAACAGATAGCTGGGTATCGTAGGCCACAATACAGCATGGCCCATATCTCAACGGATATTTGTTTCTGGACACATGTTTATAGGAACTTCATTTCTGGTTTCGACCAATGCTACCTCCGGTAAAAATATACGACAGCTTTTTCTAAACATCTTGTATAAGGCGCATAATGAGGCAAAGATTGCCTAAGTGTATGGACCAGAGACGGGTCCAGCCCTCGTAAAGCCAAGCCCAAAACTGAACAGATAAAACCCACGAAAATATGTTATGTGCGTGCAGCTAGTATGACAGGTATAGGCCTATCAAGCATGAATTTGACTTAGACCTAACGTATTTGTGCTAGCGAATTATAAAGAATGGAAAAGTGTAGACGATCTCTGAATTGTCGACAGTGAGGACGGAACCTGGTAATATTTTGTAATTGTCAGAGATATTAAATTTAAATATACGGTTAAAGAATTCAACTTTTTCATAATAAATTACAGAAACACCTGGCATTATTAACTCGTAAAAGATTATTTACTCTCGTAAACGAATGTCTTCAATTTGTTTTTCTTTCAAGACAAATGTTTTTTTCCGTATTTTTACTTAGGGGAGAGTCGGGTAGTATCGGACAGCGGGTAATATCGGACAGTGAGTTTCTTTCATCTACCATACGATATAGTATCTGATTGACATGGTTACGTTTCTGTGATGTCGCATAGAAAAACGTAACCATGTCATTCAGGTACTACCATATGGTGGTCGCACTGTCCGATATTACCCGATGTCCGATATTACCCGACTCTCCCCTACTTACTTACAAATGGCTTTCAAGGAATCCAGAGGTTCATTGCCGCCCTCACATAAGCCCGCCATCGGTCCCTATCCTGAGCAAGATTAATCCATTCTCTATCATCATATCCCACCTCCCTCAAATCCATTTTAATATTATCCTCTCATCTATGTCTCGGCCTCCCCAAAGGTCTTTTTCCCTCCGGCCTCCCAACTAACACTCTATATGCATTTCTGGATTCGCCCATACGTGCTACATGCCCTGCCCATCTCAAACGTCTGGATTTAATGTTCCTAATTATGTCAAGTGAAGTATACAATGCGTGCAGTTCTGCGTTGTGTAACTTTCTCCATTCTCCTGTAACTTCATCCCTCCTAGCACCAAATATTTTCCTAAGGACCTTATTCTCAAACACCCTTAATCTCTGTTCCTCTCTCAAAGTGAAAGTCCAAGTTTCAAAACCATACAGAACAACCGGTAATATAACTGTTTTAAAAATTGTAATTTTCAGATTTTTTGACAGCAGACTAGATGACAAACGCTTCTCAACCGAATAATAACAGGCATTTCCCATATTTATTCTGTGTTTAATTTTCTCCCGAGTGTCATTTATATTTGTTACTGTTGCTCCGAGGTATTTGAATTGTTCCACCTCTTCAAAGGATAAATTCCCATTTTTATATTTCCAATTCGTACAATATTCTCGTCACGAGACGTAATCATATACTTCGTCTTTTCGGGATTTACTTCCAAACTTATCTCTTTACTTGCTTCAAGTAAATTTCCCGTATTTTCCCTAATCGTTTGTTGATTTTCTCCTAACATATTCACGTCATCCGCATAGACAAGCAGCTGATGTAACCCTTTCAATTCCAAACCCTCTGTTATCCTGGACTTTCCTAATGGCATACTGTAGAGCAAAGTTAAAAAGTGAAGGTGACAGTGCATCTCCTTGCTTTAGCCCACAGTGAATTGGAAACGCATCTGACAGAAACTGACCTATACAGACTCTGCTGTATGTTTTACTGAGACACATCTTAATTAATCGAACTAGTTTCTTGGAAATACCAACTTCAATAACAATGTTAAATAAAACTTCTGTCTTAATCGAGTCATATGCCTTTTTTAAATCTGTGAATAACTGATGAACTGTTCCCTTATGCTCCCATTTTTTCTCCATTATCTGTCGAATACAAAATATCATGAAACATATAGCAAGTAGTATAAAGTATGCACATTAAAACCAAATGATATGTCAATCTTCACTAAATTATGGTATTCACTTAACTTTAACTCTTCCTTTCTCCGTTTTTAATACATGGCGCTTGGCCCACTATGGCTCTGAACCCTTCAAATATAAAGGATGGAACAGTGTAGATGATCTCTGAACTGTCGACCGCGAGAACGAAACTGGTAATATTTTTTTACTTGTCAGAGCTATTAAATTTCAATATACGATTAAAGTATTCAAGATTTTCACAACAAATTGTTGTATTTTGGAAGGTTTTACAGAAACTCCTGGTGTTATTTACTCGTAAAAGATTATTTACTCTCGTAAATGAGTGTTTTAAATTTGCTTTTCTTTCAAGACAGATACTTTTTCGTATTTTTAGACGCATGAATTAAGAATATTAATTACATAATATGTAATTTCACAGCACTTAATTTCTCATACAGCTCAAAACCAGCGACAAAGAAATTGTGAGCAGAACATTGCAGAATAGTGGACTAAAGAATCAGGCTACAAGGAATGATGTTAGTAATCTGTTATTTGCAAATGCTGTTGTGAATAGATGGAGCTACACAAAGAGACCGCACACAGTTTGAAGAATAAGTTCCTCCCTCCTATAATTAGCTGGGGGTGAGAGAGGGTGAGAGTTAATTGCTCTCGTATTCGCATGCTAATTTCGCGGGATGACAATGCACTTGTACTTGTCAGCACCAGCAACGTCGGTGATGTCGCCACTATTAACGCTTATTCATCGCAATTATAGCCTGCTGGTCCTAGGTTTGAGCACAGTTCAAGTCTTCCGCATTTAACTGCTACTTGTGTTTTAACTTTAGACTTCACACGAAAATATTAACGGAGACACTAACATATCACCACATACACAGAAATTTGGACAATTTACAGCCCAACTTATGTGACAATAAGACTTATTTTAGAATAATAATTGGGGTCGTCTCAAAATTGAAGAGTTCAGAGCCATAATGGGCCAAGCGCCATTTATTAAAAACGGAGAAAGCAAGGGTTAAAGTTAAGTAAATACCGTAGTTTAATGAAGACTGACATATCATCTAGTTTGGATGTGTATACTTTATATTACTTGCTATATGTTTCCATTGAATTATGGTAATAACTTCATTTTAACCTTTGTTTTCTACGGTTTTAGTAAATGGCGCTTGGCCCACTATGGTTCTGAATCCTTCAATTGTATATAGCATAAAAATATTTTTTACATAACAATTAACATATTTTATACGTAAGTTATAGGGCCCTCGGAATAGTAAGAATAGACAGAGAACTTTCAGGACAATTTGCAATGAAGGAAGGAGTAAAGCAGGGAGATAGTCTAAGTCCACTACTCTTCTTGATATTCATGGACGAAATACATAAGATCTGTAAAAGAAGAACTCACAGAACAAAAATAGGAAACTGGAATTTGAGACCGGTATATATACAAGCGCTATTATATGCGGATGACATACTTCTCATAGCCGACACCAGGGATAGATTACAGCACGCACTAGGAGAATGGTGTGAAGAATTGGAGAGAAAGGGAATGAAGATAAATATAGATAAGAGTAAAGTGATGAAGATATCGAAAGAATATAGTCAGAATGACTGAACACCAGATATAACAATCAAGAATTGCAGAAAGTAGAGAACTACCAATACCTGGGAATGATAATAAGTAGGGATGGAAAAATATCAAGAAATACTAAACCGAACAAAGAAAGCAGTAAATGCATATTACGGAATAAATAGTACAATTGTGGGAAAGAAGGAGATTAACAACAAGACAAAACTGCAAGTATTTCAGTCAATAATAGCTCCAATATTACAATATGGAACAGAAAGCTTACCTTTACAATATAAACATCGAACTAGAATAATAGCAGTCGAAATGAAATATTTAAGAAGAATGATGGGAAAGACTAACAAAGATAGGGTTAGGAATGAACAAATAAGAGAGGAGGCAAAACAAGACAAAGCATTAATAAATGAAATAGAAGAAAAACAACTAAAATGGTTTGGGCATGCAAACAGGATGACGGAAGAAAGGAAGGTTAAGCAAGTAATGGAAATGAGAGTGGAGGGAAGAAGAGGTAGGGGACGGCCAAGGATAAACTGGGAAGATACAGTGGTAAGAATAGGAGAAAAAGAGAGGTAACACATTGGCAGAAATGAAGAAAATGAGCAGGAACCGGGAATCCTGGAGAGTCTGGACGGAGCGAGGCGAACCCAACGCCTAACGGCAAACTGGGCAGAAGAAGAAGAAGAAGAAGAAGAAGAAGAAGAAGAAGAAGAAGAAGGAGGAGGAGGAGGAGGAGGAGAAGTTATAGGGCCCCATATGTTCAGTTAGCAGTCCGAAGACCGGTTATGACAGGGCTGGGCACTTTACGTGATTCTGAGAAATGAGCGCTGTTTTCTTTAAAGAGCATTTCTCCCGAGCGGTGTGAGGTATGCATACTGTACGTCACTCGCTGTCAGTGCAGTGGTTGACTCTGCAGTAAGATGGCGAACTTTGAAGGTGCACCCGCATCCGCCTGAGAAGCTGTATGTCAGACGAAAACCTAAATTATATTTTGAGATTGAACATAGGTAATTCATTTGTTTGAAATATTGAACTGCTTCTGCAAATGAAACGCCCTCATAAGTCTTGGAAAACAACCACAGAGTTACTTTTGTTATTGAGTTTCAAAAAGTTTTGTTTCAATAGAAAATGTTCATTGATTTCAGATTGACAGAAGTACGATTTTGTTACAATAGTTTATTCATGCAAAAGAAAAGTGTAAGAGAATGTTCATTATTAATTTTGTTCTTGTGTTTCTGATTCAAATCCTTTATTACATATGTTTATATTGTTAAAACCATTATGTACTTGTTAAAGCGCTGTGCATATAGGTTTTGTAAATAAGCCTAATGATTTGTGCATGATCGCGCGTGTGTAGCGAAGTTTATTCCATTAAATTAATAAGAGTGTTATAAAGTCTGTACTGTACAATGGATTGATGTAATATCCCTATAAACTGTTATGTACTGACAGACTGAATGATTAGAACAACCGTGGCTCTTGTTATATTAACGTAGGGAAGGTAGCTGTAAAGCGAGTCCGCCACTGCGTGAGCGTTCTGCTCCGGCTTGGAATTGAAGTGCCTTGCGGAGCGAGAGCAGCTCTGGCCGGCTAAATGGAGCCGCTCTCATGCCCGGCGCTGGGTTATGACAAACACAAAATATAGAAAATTAGATTGTGCGAAACGCATGGAAAAAAAAACTTTCACATGCCGTAAATTTAGAAGTGATAGAAGAGAACTGTATTAAATTTATAACCTAGATTTAAGTGTCAAGTGCTGCTAACAGACCGTTTTACCCAAGGTTCCTAGACACCACAGATCAAGCCGAACTGTAAAGGAACGAGGCTCTGCAAACTGACCGCACAGGCCTGTAAAACCTCTCAGCATCGTGAAGTTGGCTTCCAAATCCCTCTTCACTGCCATATCAGGAAACTGAAATGCACACACTTCAGGAGGTATGGAAACAGTTGATTGGAAAAAAGTCTTTCATGCAGTTTCCAAGCAGAATGTTCTACACATGTGACGTTCAATAAGTTCTACTTTTTTTTCAGTTATTTAAAGACGCTGTATCAACTATTCGGTTATATAACGTCGATGAGATTGGTTGTAACATCATAAGTGATAACAATAAGGCATCTTTCATGGGGCTACTAAGTCAGGAGATAAAGTCGGCCGAGTTCATTGTGTGCAACATAAGTACTGACCGGAGTTCCCCTTAGGGATATTGGCAACAGTCTTTCTATTGGTAGCTGTGATTGGCATGCCTGTCAGTGCAGCTCCCAATGCACGAAAAAAAAAAAAAGTGGTGCAAGATGGAAGCGTCCAATTTCTTGCAATCAGCATGTGCACTAGAGCATCGTTAAATAGAGGGTGGAAGTGAATAACCCTGCAGACTTTCAGAGCGAATAACTCATGTTAAATGTAACAAAAAAACTGTAATACCATATTGATGGAAAGTGCATAGTTTTTTCAGAAAAAAAATGTTTTTCTTTTTCCCAATGTTCAACACCCTCTTATTCGGTAACTACGAGTGGGATCGTGATTTTTGTCCATATCGATAGAAAATCTAATAAAAAATCCATTATCTTTTCCCTCTGGTGTATTTCAATAGCGTGCACGGTTTACATGTAAATTTAATTTAAAAACCACTCATTTCAAGCCACTGAACGATGCGACCAGCTTACAACATTGTAGCCAAAACGGGAGATGGGAGGTAGTTCGCTAAGACAGACATAACTGAATTCACTGATCTCTTACATCTGTATTACGAGAAGAAAGAACAGTGTGTTAGCGGTGATGTTGCCACACTGCTGAAACTTCCAACTTAATTTTCTAATTAACCGTGCATTTAATCACAAAGTGTAATATAGGTTTTCTATTCATTTAAGTGTACTCTATCGTCCCTTTCACTCTGCACAATAATTTCACTTCCACCCTTATATTGCAAATGATTTTTTTTGTACGGTTTTATACTTTGTAGATTTAGGAAATAGAATACCGACCGATGAGTGGTCAAACAAACATTTCATATATATTTAGATATACCGAAGTACATATGATATTTCCATGCAGATATTCTGCGTCATCATATGATGAAAGAGTAATGGAACGGAGAAAAATGCTCTCCGGCGCCGGGATTTGAACCCGGGTTTTCAGCTCTGCGTGCTGATGCTTTATTCACTAAGCCACGCCGGATACAACCCCGACGCCGGTTAGAATCGTCTCAGATTAAGCTCCATCTCTTGGGTTCCCTCTAGTGGCCGCCCTCTGCACTACGTCATAGATGTCTATGAACGCAGGACCGAAGTCCATACATGTGTTGAGGTGCACTCGGATGAGTGACTGGTTGGCCGGGATCCGACGGTATGGGCGCCGTCTTAAATCCGAGTGCACCTCAACACATGTATGGACTTCGGTCCTGCGTTCATAGACATCTATGACGTAGTGCAGAGGGCGGCCACTAGAGGGAACCCAAGAGACGGAGCTTAATCTGAGACGATTCTAACCGGCGTCGGGGTTGTATCCGGCGTGGCTTAGTGGATAAAGCATCAGCACGCAGAGCTGAAAACCCGGGTTCAAATCCCGGCGCCGGAGAGAATTTTTCTCCGTTCCATCACTCTTTCATCAAACATTTCATAACTGTTAGGGAATAACAATGACAGGGAAAACTGAAACAGTCAAAGAAAATATATTTCAAACTCTTCTTTCTCAATATCATACAATGTTCCACCAATTTAAATACTGTCCTTTTACGAGTATTTAAAGAGAAGTTAACAAAAATTTAGTGAATGGGATTTCACACCGATAAATTTAAAATATAAAAAAAATTGTTATAAATGAGGCACTCAGAAGCAAAGTGATACAAGTGACGTTTAGTAAGTTTTGATATAAATGACTTTGAAGTTGAAAAGGAAATTTAAAAATCTGTTACAGGACTATATTGCTTTAAATTTACAATTGCATAGTTTGTACCTATGTTTTTAACTCCTAAACAGAAATTATCTATTCTAAATCAGTTTAGGTAAAATAGGTTTCTAAGTCACTTGTAATATTTTGCCACGAAAATATTTTTGTGGAGAAGTAATATAAGTGCAATGGTTTTCAGTATTTGTATATTATTTAAAACAAGAACAAGAACATTGCTTACAATATTGAAACATTCCTGTCTAAACAGCACTTGAGCTTTCTCATTATCATATTATAACACAAAATGTGTCTATATAACGGAAAGAAGTGGGTTAAGAAAATTTTTAATTTTAAATTAAATTCAGCCTTAGTCGCTGCCCATTACGTCACTAGCCTCATCTAAATAAGTCACATCTCTCTCTGCTACAACATCTGTGTTTCTGTCATGTAGGCCTCCTACCGCGAGTATTCCTTGAACTTCCTCTTCCACGTCCAGGTCCTGCAGTCCTTATTATAGGCCCATCCTCATGCTTCAGGTCATCAAAGAAAGAGTGGTGTATGGGTGGGATGAATTTCTTTAGCTATTGCAAGTTTATCCACTTAGCAAAAGTTATCCTTATTGGATCACTGTATAGTTGGTCCAGCTCAATGTGTGCAGGTCTTGCACGAAGATGTTTCGAAAAGTCCCCGCTGTATTATATTATCTCTATCCATTATGGCAAATTAATTAGTCATAAACAGAAGAAACGCAACAACAATATGTAAACAATGCACTTGTATTAGTTTGCCTCTCAGTCAAAACTCTGTATGCATTGTAATGCAAGAGTAAGACCAACATGGAGCAGCACTGACTGGAATTGCACTTATATTACTTTTTCTCTGAACAGAAGTGACATTAAAGATTTATATAGACTTAACTTATATCACTTTTCTAAAAACTTGTACTTGTACCACTTTGCTTCTGACAAGGAAAGGGTTTCGGCTCGAACAGGAATTTCGTATCCAAAATTTGTATACAGGCCCATCTTTACATCTCTGTAAAGCTCCCAAAAGCATTCGTTTGTGTAATGTGTGGTTTGTCTGTTAGAGCACTGTACAAGTCGAGGGGTGGGGAGAGCACTGCACAAATTAAGGGGATGGGACACCTTACCCGTAAGCCTAGCCTAGCCTAGAAGCTAGTGCGTCTGGTAAAATGTCTAAAGTCCATTTAAAAACATTTTTCTCCAACGTTCTGTCTGAAAATATTGCAGCTAATCAACAGTATATGCTGTTATGTGAGTCATTGAATGTGCACAAGGACGCAACCTTAATAAATGAATCATTCCAAGGCTAGGATATAGAATGTATGATTATTCCACCTAAAAAACTAAATATATCCAGCCTCTGAATATCTATTTCCTTAGACAATACAAAATATATGCTCGGAGAATAACACATTACATAAGGACTCTTGCTGAAAATCCAGAACTTAACTTGGGAAATCGAGTGTTTATAATGAAAATGCACTCTGTTATTCATAACCAGTTGTCTGCTGCAGGGCGCCCTATGCTTTAGTATTCCTGGCAGTCAGCTGGTTACGTGAATCCTGAACAAGTCTCGGACTTCAAAAATGTAATTCAGGTGGCATTTGATTTTTCAGCACTGGAGTGTGGTTCAGAAGATTGTTCAGGTGTTGCTTCTGCGTGTTGTGCTTAGTGCTCTGCTCCATGCTGTTTCATGCATTTTATAGAGAATCCTCATGTACATTTTTAAAGAAGTGTATTGACCAATACCAACCAAACGGAGAGTTACACAAATGAATGCTTTTACGGTCTTCATCACCATTGTGAGGTAAGCGTCTGTACAAATTTTTAACCAAAAATTCCTGTTCGAGCCGAAACCCTTCCCTTGTGAGTGCGTCACTGATGTCACACAAAAGTACATCCGTCATAAGTTGTTGTAGAAGTAATATAAAATAAAAACTATAAAATGTTCACTTGGTAGCTTTGTATGTATGTATGTATGTATGTATGTATGTATGTATGTATGTACGAGGGGGATCCAGGAAATAACGACCGTTCGCGCATACCCGCCGCGCAGCTGACTCCCCTTCCTTGTTTGAAGGTCAACTGGCTTCCTTAACATGTGTTCTCATAATGTTGTGAGTACTGGTTGCAACAAGTCGCCATTGTGCATTTTGTGTTACTTCAAAATGAACGACGTGATTGATAATCCTGCCGACTGTGAGGTGAGGAGTGTGATTCGATTTTTGAATGCCCGACATTTGAAACCTGCAGAAATTTACCGGCAATTGAAAGAAGTGTATGGTGATACTGTAATGAATGAAAGAAATGTGAGAAAATGGTGCGAAATGTTCAACAATGGGCTAACAAATGTCCACGATGAAACTCGCACCATTTTCTCACATTTCTTTCATTCATTACAGTATCACCATACACTTCTTTTCAATTGCCGGTAAATTTCTGCAGGTTTCAAATGTCGTGCATTCAAAAATCGAATCACACTTCTCACCTCACAGTCGGCGGGATTATCAATCACGTCGTTCATTTTGAAGTAACACCACAAAATGCACAATGGCGACTTGTTGCAACCAGTACTCACAACATTATGAGAACACATGTTAAGGAAGCCAGTTGACCTTCAAAGAAGGAAGGGGAGTCAGCTGCGCGGCGGGTATGCGCGAACGGTCGTTATTTCCTGGATCCCCCTCGTATGTATGTGTGTATGTATGTATGTATGTATGTATGTATGTATTTATTTACACTGCAAGTAGGCAAGCACGTATAGCGCCCAATGAATTTGTTAATTGAATAAATATAATACATGTTATTCAAATTGGTTACTTAGTGTAATGCTAGAAATCGGACACAATGGTCCAACCTCTTGCAGTACGATAAGGACCATAACGAGCCTCATTACATCAGCTGACGTGTATTTGTGACAAATTACAATGCAAAACATGAATGACTTCATTAATTGATGTGATCGTACTGCAAAACACTGACAAGTCCATAAATAACTGTTATTTGTGAACATTATACTGACACATAGCACAGACCTTCCTCTGCAAAAACACTCCATAAAAGCGCCCTGCATCGAGTTACTGAGATTTAAGGGAAGCGGGGTGGATCATGGGGGAGGGAGGGATGAAAGGAAACTGTAAAAGAGATTTAGGAAATTGGTGTCGGAAAAGCGCAATAAAATATACAGCGCACCCCAACCTGACACCCCTTATTTCTTTGCGAACACCTTTCAAGATTAACATTGTTACATAACAGATTGAAGGGGACTAGCTGTGTAGTAAAACAACCACTTTGTCTGCGTGGAGACGGACCACTGCAGAAGATACCAACAGCGTTGTTTGAAAGGAGCTTAAAGTAAAAAATACACAGAATACTATACTTAAAATAAACCGATAAATATATTTGTGCGAGATCGTGCGTATTTGCTTGTTTTCCGCACAGAACCAATACGCGGTAAGTGTGAAATACCACATTCAGTATTCCCAACGTAACAAACAACAATTTCCCTCTTCTTACCGCTTAAGCGCGACATTCATTTTACTGCTTTAGGCTTTTAACATATTATTTTTAGAGACGTTTAACATAGTAATAATTATAAATTGGAAACTTACCACTGCAATTTCACCTAAATTGCAATGTTAATTATTGTTTTTAAATATTTGCAAAAATTAAGTGAAGTCTACTACTCCACGGAACTTATTGCATTCCTGATACAAGTAACATTAAGGAAGCCGTGAAAAAATCAACAAGATTCCAGATGCCGATGTTATTACTGCAATATGTTATATAAATAATATTGTTAAAATATTAAAATGAAAAATAAATCATTACATAACCTTACCGTTTGTTTTAAGTTCGCATTTATAGACTGGGGGAAAAAAAGACAGACGTATATCACGGCCTGCTGGAGTATAGTAAACAAAGAAAACATTTTATAGCAACAATGTTGAAGAAAGATATTTTGGTTTTCCGAAGTTGCCGTCATTAAACAGAAACCAACATGGAGATTTCATTGCAACTAATTAGAAATTTGTCTTTCAAGTATGTAATAAACGATCTTCGCACAAAATAATGTACGATACACGAGCGGTATGTTTGTTTTCATGTTCTCGGAAATTAAAAAAGCTCAACTACGTTTCGCTTTATCAATCTTTTCCTCGACCATGAAAACGTCAACATACCGCTCTTGTAACGTATATTACTATTTTGTATTGATAAGTTTGTCATATGACGTAATGGTGCAAGGGAAAGTCAAAGACGTCTGAGAGGTCGTTTTGTTTGTTTAAGACAAACTCTCAAATCAGATCTACGCCTCTTCAGTTAGAAGTGGCTAAACGTCGTCGGTCGGAATTACAGCCTTTGTATTGCGCCAGGAAACAGTCTTTGCATTATACTGTATTTCAGTTGAAGTCAAGTAACCGGTTCGATATGTGTTACTTTTATATCAGGGGCGTAGGGGAAAAATTATCGAGACTCATTGCTTTCCTATGTAGTTACGCACTTTTTGAAGTAAGCCCAAGATACGTTTTGGCCAGGGTTTAAGCTAGAAAATAATTAATTGTCGCAAAAATGCACAAACGGAAAATTATATTTGTATAAATTGCAAAATGCTTGTGCAATATTATAAATAATTATGCAGAAAGATAAAATTAATAAAGTATGCAGAAACAAAAAGTTACAGTATATAATTTGTTTCTTGCAGTTTTATTACTTTCGATACATCTTATTACACTCTAGATATAATTATGTAAGTAAATCATTAGATGTAGGTATGTTTAAAATCAATTACTGCTGAATTTACATCACATTAAAATACATTATTTTATGAGCACTCTAAACATTGAGGATACTATTCATGGACATTTCGCTAGCCCGCGCCACGAGCGTGCTAAACTAGCCCCGGCTATCGACTGGTTACTTGTACAGGATTCATATCATATCATATCGCTAACACTGGTTTATGATACGAAAAACGTTAGTTCGCTGATCATCCACCGGAAGCCCGCGCTAAGAATGTCTAAGAATATGGCCCTGAAAGTCTTTACGAGTAGGTCCTTCAAGGTTTATTGTTAGCAGAGTGCTAATTCTTTTTACTGAAATAATCCGTGACGCTACAGCCCATGAAGAGCCTAGATCGACCAGCCGGCTGCTAGCCTCACGCCCACATGTCCAAGCAGAGGTGGACGATCATCCAACCAGAATGGAGGTATCGTGTGGTTAGCACGATGATCCCCCCAGCCGTTATAGCTGGTATTCGCAACCGGATTTCGCTACCTATCATAGCTCCCCAAGTGCATCACGATGCTGGGTGAGCACCGGTCCCATACACTGGCCGAAATTTCATGAGAAAATTTCTTCCCCCATGAGGACTCGAACCAGCGCGCATTCCGTAACGCGAGTCCTAGATAGGATGCCTTAGACCGCGACGCCACGGCGCGGGACTCATTAGACGTAGGTATGTTTAAAATCAGTTACTCCTGAATTTATATCACATTAAAATACATTATTTTATGAGCACTCTAAACATTGAGGGTGATATTCATGGACATTTCGCTAGTCCGCGCTACGAGCGTGCTAAACTAGCCCCGGCTATCGACTGGTTATTTGTACAGGATTCATATCATATCATATCATATCATATCATATCATATCATATCATATCATATCATATCATATCATATCATATATCATATTATATCATATCATATCATATCATATCATATCATATCATATATCATCGCTAAACTGGTTTATGAATACGTAAAACGTTAGTTCACTGATCATCCACCGGAAGCCCGCGCTAAGAATGTCTAAGAATATGGTCCTGAAAGTCTTTATGTGTAGGTCCTTCAAAGTTTATTGTTAGCAGAGTGCTAATTCTTTTTACTGAAAGGAGGTTTCTAATTCCAGTTTTTACAAGATTCATGCAACGAAACCCTCGCATTGTATGCGACGGAATTATATAAATCACTTAACTTAGGCCTATATGAATTGCACCAACTCTTTTGAAATCAATTCCTGAACATCTATTGCTCAATGCCTTTTTGAACATTGTCCATGCCGTTAGCATTTCATTTAAATTCAGATTAGTTCAAATACATCTCTGATTTCATTTTCTCCATTACCATCTTCGTTTCTGAAGTGCAATGTATAAAAAAAAAAAACAAAAAACAAAACAAAAAAAATTCTGCAGTTAGACTACATAATTTGGTAACCATAACATTGTTATGGCATCTCTGACATCTTTAATATTTTTCCTGCATGTAATAAACACTTATTTCTGAAAAGTAGACTACTCTCAGACATGTCGAGTTGTTTATTCTAATAGAATTAATTTTTTATTTGTCCTATATAATAGTACATTATGCAACGAGCCTATAATGATAGTAATTAAGACGCTAGGATGTTTATGAAATGAGCGCAAGCGAGTTTCATAATTTTCATACGAGCGTCTTAATTACCATTATAGGCAAGTTTCATACGACTTTTTTTGCTCGACCATATTTCTAACTTCAAATTATTCATAAGTATTCATGTTATTCTTATGTGACTGGGGAGCGAACTGACCTTGTGCAATCTCGTAAATTGTGAGATGTGCGCAGACGCGAAAGTATTGATTTTTTCCGGGCAACGAATGTCGACGACCTTGATATAATCTCGAGATAAACGTTAAACTTGATATAACCTTGAAATTGGTTTAGACATTGAAAAACGAGATGACAAATTGAATTTATTTGAATATTATTTACAATTAACGCTAATTATTATAGTAACAGAACATAACCTTCTGCGACAGTATTGGATTTTCAGCCAGCGTGACGTTTTGCTAGTTGTCTTTCGATTGCATATTTGAGAATAATCGAAAACCCGAACTTTAATGAATAGGTGTACTTCAATGACATGCATTAAAGGACTGCTACCAGGTGTATAATTACTACATTTCGGCATGGTCGAACATAAAATATATTAAAATTTACGTAATATTTTGTGACTTAATTTTTCTGTTTTCAAAGAAATGGGCATTATTGTAGTCTACATTTTGCATAAATGCATGTTAAATCATTGTAAAAAAATTCAGAATTCTACCTCTAATGGTTGTGGAGTTATGAAATACGTGTGAAAATTTTTAAATTTTGGAAAATTTAATTTAAAGTAAAACGTAAATTCTAAAAAATATTATTAGTAAGCTTTTTAAAACTTTTATCAGATATTTAAGTTCTAATAAGCCTTGTTGTGGTACTTTGTAATTTTTATGCAATTGCGAGTTCATTTCCTTATACAATTTTAGAAATTTAGAGCCTGCATTTTCTGATAATATTTGTGGTCGTTCACGTACATATACCCTTAAAAATGGTACAGATTACGACCCATTTCTATGAATAAATGAATTTTGTCTGAATTTATTTTTCTTTACAACTGGTAGCCAGATATTTGTAAAATTCATTCAGTTTTGTAACAAGCTGTATGTGATCATCTCAGTTAATATACAAAAAATGACAAAATAACAACAGCATTCAGGTATTTCGGATTTCATCTGCTTCAGATTTGCAGTAATATTAATTTCATAGCCCAAATTATCGTAGCAGATTATGAACTTATGATTTATAAAAGTAACAAATAAGAAGTATGAGTAGGCCTATTTAAAATTAAACGAAATGTGTGACGTCATAAGTAACGGTGATTCTAGGGACAGCGCTCGGCGCAACGAAGTCGCTAATTTTGGTATTGATCTGAGGATTTAATCCACTATCCTAAACTTAAGCAGAAATACAAAGGTGGTCAAAATGCTTTCAAGAATTTGTGAAATTTCATAACCTCCGTGGAGTCGGCAATTGCTGGACTTCATCTCCGACCTCACAGATGTAAAGAGTCCTGCTGTGGTATGCACTTGATGGGGCCACCCCGCGAGATAGCATTGTCTGCAGGTGATGATAAAATAATCTCTGCGATATTTTTATTGTAAAATGAATCTTAATAGTACATTATGCAACGAGCCTATAATGATAGTAATTAAGAATCGAGTATGGATATTTATGAAACGAGCGCAAGCGAGTTTCATAATTTTTATACGAGCTTCTTAATTACCATTATAGGCGAGTTTCATACGACTTTTTATGCTCGACCATATTTCTAACTTGAAATTACCGGCATTCAGATGTATATATTTTATTTGTAACTGACAAGATCGGAAGTGACCTTGTTCTAGGTCGTGAATTGTGAGATGTGCGCAGACGCGAAAGTATTGATTTTTTTCCGAGGAACAATAATGTCATTGACCTTGACGTAGTCCCGTTAAACTTGATAATATTATAATATTATAACCTTGATTATTGAATTCGACATTGAAAAACGAGATGACAAATTGAATTTATTTGAATATTATTTACAATTAAAGCTAATTATTATAGTAACAGAACATAACCTTCTGCGACAGTATTGGATTTCCAGCCTCCGTGACTTTTCGCTAATTCTCTTTCGATTTCATATCCGAGAATAATCGATACTTGCGGTTTTATAACGGTAGAAAGCTGACCTGTCATTGGCTGAACAGTTGTAACCTGAGTCGTCATTGGCTGAAAGACCTGACCTTTAATGAGTAGGTGTACTTTAATGACATGCATTAAAGGTCTTCTACCAGGTGTATAATTACTACATTTCGGCATGGTCGAGCATAAAACCATTTAAATGATGTTAGTGCAAGTGAAACTTGAAATTCATTAGTGAAATATTGTTAAATAACCACATCTAAAGCTGGACATACTGTTTATTCAACAGTAATCTCACTAGAGGTTTTGATTTATCTAGAGAAAATGAAAACTCGAGTGGGATTTAATTGACTATTACACGATTAGAAGAAAGTATATAAAGATTAGAAGTAACAAAGTACTCCAATACAATAAAATATTAATTGGTTTACGAAAATACAACTGTCTTCAAATGTATTATTGTACCATCTCAACATCACGCTAGAGGGCAGTACTGTTTTATGATTATGTTTTCTTGTTATTAGTTGTGACAACTATGGAATCTTCATTGAACTCTGTTGACTGTTACTAGTCAAGAAGGCTTTGTTGATTCAGTTTCATTTTTATTAAAACATTTGCATTCCACTTCAATCATCCGGATCCCAGTAATCAACATCACTTGACAGATGATTTTCAATAAATCTTAATATTAAACAATCTCTGATACGTGACTATCCATAATATCATATAGCAGAAGCTGTAACAAACATAACCTAAATAATATAAACAAGTGTTAGAAAAGCTTTAATTAGGGATGATGAAATAAACAAGAAACGTTTTAATTAACGATGATGAAATAAAAAATAAACATGAATAATTTTAAAAGAAACAATTATTGAAAGTACAATTTTTAAATTTGAATGTTTTAGTGGTTAGTGATTCAGTTGATGTTATATTGGACATGTGCGTAAAAATAGTGAACTCGTTGATGTATATGGTGTATCCCTCAACTTATTCAGGATTTCCGAATGGTGCTCTTCATATATGACCAGTGATCTGTATTAATTCTTGTTCTTGAATGCCAATGCGAGTCATGTTTGCAAGTGCTGTGCATCGACTGGAGTGGTTTGTAATTTTCTGTTTTTTGACGTCCAGACCAGTGCAGTTTGAAATGTTGGCAAACAAAGAAACAAATGCTAGGGTAGTGATAAAAATAAACAAATGCTAGGGACGCGATAAAATTAAACAAATGCTAGGGACGCGATAAAATTGTGCGATAAGCAGCCATGATTGGTTGAAAGACGTCTTTTCGTACCGTTTTATTGGTCAAAAGTAGTGTGACGTAGTAAAAGTGTAATAGTCACTTTAATTCAGCTGCGAGTGGGAGAAGATCTGAAGTTCTTTCACCACCACGATCACTGTTTGACATCTTAGGGTGTAGCGCTATATCAACTACCAAGTTATTCAGCGTTGATGGAATTGGTGATAGCGAGATGGAATTTGGCAAGATGAGGTCGAGGATTCGTCATAGATAACTCGACATTTGCCTTACAGTTGGAAAAAAAATCTCGGAAAAATCCAATGTGGCAGTCAGCCAAGTTTGCACAGTGAATCCCTGAGAGATACGATGGAAGTCGGATAAAAGAGCACTAAGGGTGAGCTTATAGCCCTGAATTAAAGTAAAGATAGACTAAAATGGATCCCTAACATTAACCAGATCGAAGAAATCACGTTTTTATGTTAGAAGGTACTATGAAATGGATGTCCCCAATTAGGACCAGTACTTCGTTTTAATTAAGCATGTACAGTAGTGGCAAAAAAAAACAGGACCTATCATTGTAGCTGATTTCAGAGCCTTGTTCACTCCAGAGCACGACAGACTGGTAACTAAGACTTTCGTGGTTCGAATCCTGCCTGGGAAGGAAAGTTTTTTTTTCTCCTTATTCAAATTTACAGTATTCCCAATACTTTTCGATAGCTGGTAAAATTCATGTTCTGGGAATAATAAGTTAATTAAGTAGTAAAATATCGCTGCAATCGAAAAGTATTGGGAATAAATTTGAATAAGGAACAAAAAAAAGTTTCCTTCCCTTTTCGATAGCTGGTAAAATTTATGTTCTGGGAATAATAAGTTAATTAAGTAGTAAAATATCGCTGCAATCGAAAAGTCATCATCATCATCCTTGTATGAATTGGGCCTACTGGCCCGTTATGGTCTCTTGCCAACGCTTGAACGGTCTGCCCAAGGATCTCTTGCCCACAGGATGGTAATTTAAAATTTGGCGTGGAATTCTAGAACGAGGCATTCTGATGACATGTGATCTCTAGTTTTGTCTGTATTTCTGTAGGTACTGGGAATAAATTTAAATAAGGAACAAAAAAAAGTTTCCTTCCCAGGCAGGATTCGAACCACGAAAGTCTTAGTTACCAGTCTATCATGCTCTGGAGTGAACAAGGCTCTCAAATCAGCCACAAGGGTCGGTCCGGTTTTTTTTGCCACTACTGCACAAGATTATATTTAGGCCTAAGAGATAGTTTGCAAAAGAACTTCTAGAATTTGATAAAGGTATAGAGAAGATTATCAGACATGTCTAAGCACTATCAACACAGGTAGGCTTTTTGTGCACTCGCGATAGAATGAGCTGCGTGCTCGGCTAAGCCGGCTGCATTCCTCTCCAGCCATCAAATTTCTAAATCATAATTCTCACTTGGGTTACTCTATCTCTCACAGATCTACTGTACATGAGTCGCCAAGTCTCCGTCAGACAAGTACGAACCTGGAAGTCTCCGGTATGTGTCGTCTAGAACCCACCGTCACTGTAATTTACCAATCTTTAGACAAATCACGAGAAACGTCCACCATGGCGGAGACGGATTTGGTGACTCGCAAACAGACATGATACCCTATTTTTCTATACGAAGGTGACAATGAAAGGAGAAATGTGGAATGTATTGATGAAATCAAGGCGGAAGAAACGAGAAGTATCGAGAAAAACCTTCACAATTTTGGCTGTGTCCACCACAAATGCAACTAGCTTATGCCATCGCCGGGATTTAAGCTCGGGTCCACGATCGTTGTAAGCCAGGATTCAAGAATATGATAATTTCAATATTCGTGCAACGTATCTTAACACTTAATATTATATGTAGTAATAATAATAATAATAATAATAATCATCATCATAATAATAAAACTTACAATAATAATAATAATAATAATAATAATAATAATAATAATAGGCCTAATAACAAAAATTACAATAATAATAATAATAATAATAATAACAATAATATTATTATTATTAATAGTAATAATAATATTAATAGTAATAATAGTAATAATAATAATAATAACGAAAATTACAACAACAACAATAATATTATTATTATTATTACTACTATTAATAGTGTTAATAATAATAGCACTTACAATAATAATAATAATAATAGGCCTAATAACGAAAATTACAATAATAATAATAATAATAATAATAATAATATCGAAAATTATAACAATAATAATATTATTATTATTAATAGTAATAATAATAGGCCTAATAACGAAAATTACAATAATAATAATAATAATAATAATAATAATAATAGGCTAATAACGAAAATTACAACAATAATAATAATACTAATAATAATAGTATCAACAATAACTTGTAGCTCTCATTAATGGAAAACACAACGAATTACTTTTACTTTAGTAGGTTATTTTACGACGCTTTGTCAACGTGTTAGGTTATTTAGCGTCTGAATGAGATGAAGGTGATAATGCAGGTGAAATGAGTCCGAGGTCCAGCACCGATAGTTACCCAGCATTTGCTCGTAATGGGTTGAGGGAAAACCCCGGAAAAAACCTCAATCAAATAACTTGCCCCGACCGGAAATCGAACCCGGGCCACCTGGTTCCGCGGCCAGACGCGCTAACCGTTATTCCACAGGTGTGGACCACAATGAATCTAAAGTTTGGTTTTCCAACAGTCTTAAAATTGAGGCACAATAATTTTGAGGAACCAAAGAGTAATTATTATTTAAGAAGTGACTAGTGAGCCTGATTCGACAGAGCGACAGACTATGGGCTGCAAGGTTCAATCTTCGATGATGCGAGATTTCTTATGTCGTCACAACTTCCTGGAAGACTCAAGAGTGCACTCAGCTCGCCTTAGTATTAACTATATAGTTGTCTTTCTCCGGGGATAAAAAACGACCGGAACATATTGACGACCACATCACTTCCTTGCAGTGCTCAGTTCAAGGGAACGAGACAGTTCTATTTTCTTGCCCCAGTGAGCCAGGGTATTCATCGACTCCTAGGACAAAAATCCACTTTTTCCCTTAATGTCTTTCAAACTTTGGTGACATGATTCTTGGGACTAAAATAGCCTACTTATATAATTCAAACTTGAAAATTGAATTTGAGGGCCGGAAGAAAAAATGGTTTAGAAAAAAATTTAATAAAATTTTGGACCGACCTAACTCCATTAGAAATTGACCCAAGGTAAACCTTCTTCCGGAAAATGATCCCCTTGCATATGGAGAATGTTATATATAAAAATTATTTATTTATCTTGAGCCATTCAAAAGATATGCCACATTATATAAGCACTTATACATGTATTTTATATTAATGGGATAAAATAATAATAATAGATTGAAAATAATAATTTTAGTTTACAATACAGCCACATTTTTAAGCTTTAATTTGGTGCCTCAATGAAGTGTTTTGGCCAATTGGAAGTCTATTTTTTGTCCGTCGGAAGGATGATAAATGTCGGAAAATGTGAAATAGGAGAAAACAGACACTGAAGATGACGTAAGGTATAGAAAGTACAGTGTGCTTATATTATAAATGCCCAAATAAATATGAAATTATTGAGATAATGGGTACAAGTTATATATTTTTGAAAACTAGAAGAAAGGAACTTCCAGATGAGGCAAAAACACAATTTACCAAAATTTTGAAGAAATCTGACATTTCCAGAGTGGATGAATACCTTTCGCGTAATAGGCGCATGTACTTGATTAAAATAGACTTTGGTGAAATATAGTCAATTTCAAGGGACTAGTTGTAGAAAAGCAAGGCCTCGTAAGCACCGAATGCACAATAATGTCAGGAAGGAAGACCATATAACATCTTCCAAATTATTATTATTATTATTATTATTATTATTATTATTATTATTATTATTATTATTATTATTATTATTATTATTATTATTATTATTATACTACATGGATCCATGAAATAAAGAACTATGAAGGAAAGAAGATTGGAGAAAGGACAGTGGGTTAACAGAGAAGATTGGATAGCATGTTTAAAATTAATTTTCAAAAACTGCACTGGAAGATGTGCACACATTGTTAAACCAATTTTACATATATATATATATATATATATATATATATATATATATATATATATATATTATTATTATTATTATTATTATTATTACTGCTACTACTACTCCTAGGTTGGATCCCGAGGGTCGACTATCCTGACTTCGATTTCTCGTGGTTCCCAAAGTCCCTCGAGATGAATGCTGGATAGCATCAATTTAAAGGTCACGATCCTACTCCTTCCCAGTCATAATTAACCCGTAATTATCACTTCTCATCCATCATCCTATCATCTCCTCGCGATAGACCTGCCGCCACCTATCCATCGAAGTATCGCACTCGGCAAAAGTGTTCTCTTGGGAACGGCTGTGAAATACCAACTATGCTATGGAGAAGGCCAAAAGAAATCGATAGATGCATAGCTTTACTGTGCTACATATCTTTACGTAGAACTACATGAGGGTGTTGCGAGAAATGAAACAATGAGATTACAAGGATAATGGGAAGACAAGAACAAGGGAAATATAAGGAGAAGGGGAAGGGAAGGAAGCAAGGTGAAGGCAAAGAAAACAAGGTTAAATGTAAGTAGAACAAAGCGAAGGCAAGGAGAACAAGGGATGACAAGAAGAAAAATAGGAACATAAGGGAAAAAAGGGGGAATAGGAGGAGATCAAAGGCGAAAACAAGGAGAACTAGAGGTACATAAAGAGAATAAGGGAGAACATGGGGAAGACAAGGAGAACAAGGGAATAGCACGGAGAACAAAGGGAAGACAAGGAGGACAAGGGAAATACAAGGAGAAGAAGAGGAACACAAGGAGAAAGGAGAATAGGAGGAGATCAAAGGGGAAAACAAGGAGAACAAGAGGTACATAAGGAGAATAAGGGAGAACATGGGGAAGACAAGGAGAACAAGGGAATAGCACGGAGAACAAAGGGAAGACAAGGATAACAAGGGAAATACAAGGAGAAGAAGAGGAACACAAGGAGAAAGGAGAATAGGAGGAGATCAAAGGGGAAAACAAGGAGAACAAAGAGGAAAACAAGAAGAATAAGGGGTACATAAGGAGAATAAGGGAAAAATGAAAACAAGGGGAAGACAAGGAGAACAAGGGGAAGATAAGGAGAACAAGGGAATAACAATGAGAACAAGGGGCAGACAAGGAGAACAAGGGAATAAGAGCGAGAACAAGGGAATAACAAGGAGAACAAGGGAATAACAAGGAGAACAAGGGAATAACAAGGAGAACAAGGGAATAACAAGGAGAACAAGGGAATAACAAGTAGAACAAGGGAATAACAAGGAGAACAAGGGAATAACAAGGAGAACAAGGGAATAACAAGGAGAACAAGGGGACGACAAGGAGAACAAGGGAATAACATGGAGAACAAGGGAATAACAAGGAGAACAAGGGAATAACAAGGAGAACAAGGGGACGACAAGGAGAACAAGGGGAAGACAAGGAGAACAAGGGGATGACAAGGAGAAGGGAAAGGAAGGAGAACAAGGGTAAGGCACAGAGAACAAGGGGAAGACAAGGGGAACAAGGGGATGACAAGGAGAACAAGGGGATGACAAGGAGAACAAGGGAATAACAAGGAGAACAAGGGAATAACAAGTAGAACAAGGGTATAGCAAGGAGAACAAGGGAATAACAAGGAGAACAAGGGAATAACAAGGAGAACAAGGGAATAACAAGGAGAACAAGGGAATAACAAGGAGAACAAGGGAATAACAAGGAGAAGAAGGGGACGACAAGAAGAAGGGAATAACAAGGAGAACAAGGGAATAACAAGGAGAACAAGGGAATAACAAGGAGAACAAGGGAATAACAAGGAGAACAAGGGAAAAACAAGGAGAAGAAGGGGACGACAAGGAGAAGAAGGGAATAACAAGGAGAACAAGGGAATAACAAGGAGAACAAGGGAATAACAAGGAGAACAAGGGAATAACAAGGAGAACAAGGGAATAACAAGGGGAACAAGGGGACGACAAGGAGAACAAGGGAATAACAAGGAGAACAAGGGAATAACAAGGAGAACAAGGGAATAACAAGGAGAACAAGGGAATAACAAGGAGAACAAGGGGACGACAAGGAGAACAAGGGAATAACAATGAGAACAAGGGGCAGACAAGGAGAACAAGGGGATGACAAATAGAACAAGGGGACGACAAGGAGAACAAGGGGAAGACAAGGAGAACAAGGGGATGACAAGGAGAAGGGAAAGGAAGGAGAACAAGGGTAAGGGACAGAGAAGAAGGGGAAGACAAGGAGAACAAGGGGATGACAAGGAGAACAAGGGAATAACAAGGAGAACAAGGGAATAACAAGGAGAACAAGGGGACGACAAGGAGAACAAGGGAATAACTAGGAGAACAAGAGAATAACAAGGAGAACAAGGGAATAACAAGTACAACAAGGGAATAACAAGGAGAACAAGGGAATAACAAGGAGAACAAGGGGATGACAAGGAGAATAAGGGAATGACAAGGGAAAAAGGAGAACAAGGGGAAGAACAAGGGAAAGACAAGGAAAACAAGGGGAAGACAAGGAGGACAAGGGAAAGACAAGGAGAACAAGGGGATAACAAGGAGAACAAGGGGATAACAAGGAGAACAAGGGGAAGGCACGGAGAACAAGGGGATGACAAGGAGAACAAGGGGATGACAAGGACAAGGTAAAAAAGGAGAACAAGGGGAAGGACAAGGGAAAGACAATGAAAACAAGGGGAAGACAAGGAGAACAAGGGAATGACAAGGAGAACAAGGGGATAACAAGGAGAACAAGGGGAAGGCACGGAGAACAAGGGAAAGACAATGAGAACAAGGGGAAGACCAGGAGAACAAGGGAATAACAAGGAGAACAAGGGGAAGACAAGGAGAAGATTAACTGGGCTACTGCCTTCTTATTTTGAAATGCAATTTCTGACACCTCGAAAGCGACCATCACTAATATTTCATAAATTCGCTAACGTTGAATAATGATTTGTAGTTTTAACTAAGGTGATGAACGAAAGAGCATTTGAGTGGAAATGAACTCATACTTAAAGAACCACCCTATTACATATCTGGTCGAACACAATGCACTTACATACTAGGAGATACAGAGAGAGAGAGGAGATATTGTATGAAAACTCATTACAACATCAGGTTCAATCAATACAATCTTAAATGTATAATTTAATAACATATAAAATTTCATAATCGAAGCCATATTCGCTGCTCACATTGAACTCCTAGCGTCTCTTAAAGTTACAAGCAATATTCCGCAGGCGAAGAACGTGAGCCAACTTGTACATGAAGTGATTGCAGTCGACGACGCCGCCGCCGTGTGTAGTGGTATGAAGAGTGAAAATGATAGCGAGATCGGCCCCACCCTCTTCCATTGCTGGTAGTCAGTCCATTTCTTTAATCGACCCCTAACCTAAGTTCAGTGGGATAGGGGGAAGCAGAAGTTCATTCAGTTCTGGTAGAAGGGGAGAGGGTGAAAGCATTTGGCTAGTGTGGGGCACCAAGATAACGGGGTTAACATCCACATAAAAGCATGTTAGAGCGAGAAGGAGAGCGGATAAAAAAATAGCCTGAAAGACGCACACGGCCATAACGATGATATGGAACGTGGTTCACCTCTTAAAATGGTAGCGAAATCTTATGGTTTGAACCTCTAAGATTTGTACCCTCCCAACCGTGTCCTGTCGCACTCTACATTTAATCGAGAGCTGAAGTCACAAAGAAGCAGCCGTTGTTAAGAATTGTTAAATATTAAGTGGCAGCACCGGTATTCTATGGCGGAGACCTCAGTTTGAAACTTGGTGAGTCTTTGGGGTAGTTTGTAGTAGGAGTATTGTTTCCCCTGCTGGACTTTCATCACTTTTCCATTAATCATTGTTATCACTATATACAGGGTGATTCACGAGGATATACTGTCACTTACGGAGCTTATTTCCGAAGACATTCTGAGCAAAAAATGTCATATAAACATTTGTCCTAATCTCAATATTATCAAAGTTACATTAATTTCAAGTTGTCAGTAAAATACCGCCTATCTTTAGTTTTAAGGGTAAAAAATACCACAAATGAACAAATTAACTATTCAGAAGTGTCATTTCTTTAATTGGCTAGTGTTCTGAAGCTAAAAATGTGTTGTTAACTGCTTTGTACAGATTTTATTTCTCAATTTTTAACTAAAAATGACATTATTCTTACGCACTTATCAAAATATCGTTACAAATCATATGAATTTAGGAACTGGATTATTTACAGTTTAATTATGCATACAAATGTACAGTCTTAAAGAATTTACAAGAGTGACGTGATCTGTAACAATTGCTGTGATAAATGAGTAAGAAAATGTAATTTTGTAGTTAAAAATCGAAAAAAAAAAAAAAAAAAAATTCCCTAAGAAGCAACTATGGAATTCACAACACATTTCTAGCTTCAGAATATTAGTTAATTAAAGAAATGATATTCCTCAATAGTTCATTCTTTATCTGTAATATTCTTTTACTCTTAAAACTCAAGAATAATGGTATCGTACAAACAACTTCAAATTAATGTAACTCTGAAAATATTGAGATTAGACAAATGTTTATGTGATATTTTTTGCTCAGAATGCCTTCGGAAATAAGCTCCGTAAGGGACGGTAAATCCTCGTGAATCACCCTGTATATAGGATTTATATAATAAAACCATCTACCCTTCAATAAGGCTGGCCACAAGAATCCAGAAAACAAATACTTATATAAAGTTTACAATGAAACCATGAAAATACATACAATAACTTTCAAAAGAAAATTAAAGTCAGTCATCTGTTGCACACTTTTCACAATGGGATCTAATTTTCAGTAGTCCTGCAAATATAGCTTATGTACTAAACACGTGTGGGACTACTTCCAAGAAGTCCACACCTGTGGAGTAATGGTTAGCGCGTCTGGCAGCGAAACCAGGTGGCCCGGGTTCGATTCCTGGTCGGGACAGGTTACCTGGTTGAGGTTTTTTCCGGAGTTTTCCCTCAACCCAATATGAGCAAATGCTGGGTAACTTTCGATGCTGGTTCCCGGACTCATTTCGCCACCATTATCACCTTCATCTCATTCAGACGCTAAATAACCTGAGAGTTGATAAAGCATCGTAAAATAATCTACTAAAAAAACTACTTCCAATAACAATGGTGTATTGAGTGCTTCTATGACAGTAGTAATGAAGCTATATTGACACACCAAAATTGCATCCTTCTGGTCTGTGTTGGATAGTACTTTGACTGAAGATAAGAAGTAACACTGTAGGCAATGCAGATTATCAAAGAAAGTAAGCCTTTTATTAAGGGAAGAAATAAATTGAATTTTTTTAATACTGTATTTTATATCATATGTTGAATGTGACTTAAAAGAAATTGTATGTAGCATGCAGAATTTTATTTTTGTGTTTATTAAATTATCTATAGAATAGATTACGAGAGAAAGTAACAAATATTTGACATTTGTCTCATATAATTTCGCGTAATTGTCGTTTTAGACTGAAATCATATTACTTGAAATAGAGATGAAATAATTAGAAGCATTAAATCCAGATGTTTGAGATGGGCAGGACATGTAGCACGTATGGACGAATCCAGAAATGCATGTAGAGTGTTAGTTGGGAGGCTGGAGAGTAAAAGATCTTTGGAGAGGCCGAGACGTAGATGGAAGGATAATGTTAAAATGGATTTGAGGGAGTGGGATATGATTGTAGAGACTGGATTAATCTTGCTCAGGATTGGAACCGATGGCGGGCTTAAGTGAGGGCGGCAATGAACCTCCGGGTTCCTTAAAAGCCAGTAGGCCTAAGTAAGTAAGAGATGAAATTGCACAATTTTAATTGAACCCTTTAGAGCTTTTCTAAGGATTTTCTCAATATTGTAAAATGTGAATCTCTTTGATTTTAAAAGGTTATAGGTGTATTTGGAGATGATACCACGAACTACAAAAAGAAGTCCGTGTACTGACCAACGCTAAAATAAGGAATGCAAGGTTCGCAGATCAGTTTCTTTTCAACATCAGTAAGTTTTGGCTGTTACGCATCTCCTTCAATCCTGATAGTCGGGTCTAGTATTATTTCTGTGTTATTTTTTTTATTAATGACAAAAATATCTGCTCGTCTTGTTGAATCATCTTCCGAGATACAATGCACTTCTTTATTGACTTCTAATCCATGTTGTCTTAGGATGTCAGCAAGCATTGTCCTTACCCGTAATGGCAATTGTTCCCCAGTAACTCAGTCTATCGGCAGAAACCCAACACATGTCCTGGTGTTTCAGTCTCGTCTATGTCCTTTGGTGCATCACAAAGAATATCAACGATGGATAAGTCATCTACTGTTCGTTGCGTTGTTCGTAGAGAATGAGCCTCAAGGCCAATTGAAAGAACTCAATGTACTCATCGCGTTTAAAGTATGCGAAAGAGAACAGAATGCACAATGTATTGTGTTGATTTTAAATTATATTTCAAATAAATATACATATTAAAAAAGAAACAAAATAAATATTCCTGGAAAAAGAACATTGGAGGTTTAGAACAGAAAGAAGCAGAACTGATGCTATTTTGAATTGAAACAAATTTTGGAGAACTGATACGAATTTAATCTTCCTACGCTTCCGTTATTTGTAGACTTTGAGAAAGCCTATCTATATATATAATTTGAACTGGTAATGGAAATTACGGGAAAACGGCTGAACGGATTTTAATGAGAGACCCCTCATTTTCATGCCTGGCATCCAAAGTTTTTCGGAAAAGTAGTAGTTTTCAGTGAAATGTCAATTTTCCTACATAATTTTCCTATTTTCCAAAATCCAGCTGTTGTCAGTTTTGAGAACTAAGTTTATTCAATCACGGCCGACTTGATTGAATTTCAGAACAAAACACACACTACAATAAACAATAGGCTGTTACACGAAGGCCATGACCTGCAGGATTGCCGACATATTTAGAGCTCAATTCAATTTGTTATTAAAAACTGATTCTGCAGTGTATAATTTTCTGAGTACAACTGTGTATTGGATATTGAAATCTACGAAACTTGAGGTGGTTTGTTGACATTATTACCATTAGAAATTAAATATTATTATAGTTAATATCATGATGCGTCTATCTTTCATTAATTGTACATAATACTGATGCTATATTCATGACATGAAAGTGAAACGTTTTGTGGTTATGTAAGTAAATGTAGAGAATATCTTAATTTAGATCTTCATTTCTATAATTTACTGAGTGGCTGCTATATATAACTACAAAACTTAAGTAAGATAATAATATTGTTATTAAAAATCAAATATTTTTATACTTATTAACCCAGTGGGGTCGGGTCTTTTTCATATACTTAATGGCGGTGTAGTGTAGATATCGATATGTGTCATTGTCTTCAGTATTGGCTCGAGAGAGCGCAAAAATTACAGTTCCTAAGGACAGATCAAAAGTTATTAGGGCCTACTTACTGATAAAATAAGAGGCCTAGAAAATTTTGTAATCTCCCGATCATTTCAGCAAGATCTCTTAGTAGGATAAAATGATTTTACGCTCTACATTTCAAGTTCTACATGCAGCAGCTATGCGAAAATGCTATTGTTCGAAAGCATTGCAAACCTGACATTTTTTTAACTTTTGCCTACAATCCACAATGACCTGAAATAGCTACTGCTATCGTCCTGACATTGATATTTGCGTTTTCGCGTTGAAACTCAAAAACTGAAGTTGGATAGGTTCAAGAAAAAGCATTTGGCCTAAAAAATCCATTCAGAGGGAGTATGTTTCATTATTATGGAAGCAAATAACTATCAAAAAGACAAGTATTCTTCATTGAAAATAAATCTGAAAAATTTTTATTTGAACGTCTAACGAACTTAGTTTGCAGCAGCATTTGCTGCACAAGCCACTAGTAATCATATAAACTTCAAATTCTTATGCAAATATTAGCAGTCGAGGTAATATCAAACAATTAATTTAAATTATTCAACAACTTTACGTTAGTTTAAGCAGATAAAAGTTAAATTTTCAAGTTTAAAGCATTTAAGAAACCATTCCAACTAATAGGGATGAGACAATGATGTAGGCTATCACTCATAATGTTTAAGATACACAAGGTGGCGCGCGATAAAGAGGATTTTAATCCGTGCATTTTAAAACAATTATTTGTATTGGCGCGACTATTCATTATTCACAGATTCCTGTTCGAGGTCAGGTCTTTTACTGCAAACTCAGCATTCTCCAATCTTCCCTATTTTTCGCCTTCCTCTTAGTCTCCCCATACAATCACTATATTTTAATGTTGCCTACCATCTGTTAGATTTTTCTGCCCAGAACTTTTCTCCTGTTCACTATTCCTTCCAGTGCATCCTTCAATACGCATGTTGTTGACCCGATCACTCATCCAAGTCGTTTCTCCGCACCCGGTATGTCTACTAGTATTAATGTAAGATATACCGGGAGAAATCATTTCCTTACATGAGAAGGAAAATGAAATAAATGTTCGTTGAGAGATAAGGTAAGGTTGCGTATATCGCACTACTTTAGCATTTATAATTTTTATTGAACAATACAATTTTTATTTTCTGCATTCCTTTACAGAAATACATTCCCAGAACATTTACCTTTCATGTAAAAAAGAATCCTTGAATTTGATTTAATATTTGTTAATTAAAATGACATTCTCGAAACACTTGTCAGTGGTGCCATTTAGGCAACTAGTTTCCTACATAGCATCTGCGGTTTCTTAAATCGCACCTCTTTATCTGCAGGGAACAGGATGAAAGAAAGCTTTTAATATTGAACATATTGAACAGTATTTAATATTAATAATGTAATAAATGCAAATTACAAGTTTATTGAAATTAATGAAAGAGAGTAACGCATCTTCAAATGAAATTGAAAAAATAGAGCATAAATTACCTAACATTTAAACTTCCTGAATGCGTTTTTTATTGTCGCACATTTGCCATGTGCTTCACCAGGCAGTTCAAACTGTAAACTGCGTCACCTTTTCACCACGATTATCTCGAAGCCACCTAAGGACTGCTTCATGATATAACTGTCTGAAATTATTTGAAGATAGAAACATCTAAAGGCAGGGCCTCTGAGTATTATGACGAAGAAGCTGAAATAGGAGCACATCATTTTCCCGAGATAATCTAGCTTCAAAATTTTTGGAATGGTTCGTTTAGGTGGACATACAGAAGCAGCACTTTTTTCTATGGCAGGTTTGAGCGCCAAATAAAATGTTTGAGCTACTCGACAAATAGTTCACTATTGATGTAACCTGAATCAGAGCAAACAAATAACGATCTGGAAGAACACCAGCTAATAATGTAGGATGCACTGTTTGACGTTTAAGAATTTTCATAGGTGGCACATAATATCTGGTGCGCTTGTACAACACACACTTGTTGTATTAACGCCCTTTTCACCACTTGATATTGCACCCACCTGAGCATTCCTCGTTCAGTTAAAATTTTTGGGCCTTCTTTTGTACGGCTAGAATTGCTACAGTTGCTCATATCGCGCCGGTGCGAATTAGGCACTTACAAAGAGGTGCAAATTAAGAAACTACGTCATAAGTTATTATTTCCTTCATTCGAGCCTATAATCACCACATGTTCGAAAATCGTACTAAGTTAAATGTTCTTTAATATTTCTTTTAACTAATAACATCTTAAGATTATGGATTCCTTTGCATACAAATCCGTTATTTAGTTACAAAATGTTAGCTAAATTTACATCCAACTGAGCGATTATATTAAATACTCTATCACCACGTTGCTAGCACAAAGAAGTGGCAGAAATCAAGTGACATGGTGGAAGTTCATACGGCAGATTGTAACAATACCACTAGATGCCACACTACTACAGTAACTTGTTTTAAACTAGCAGTGGTGCGATTTAGGAAGCGGTGCGATTTATGCTACTCTACCCTATGTACCGATAAGCACAATAATTATTTGCAAGTATATTTCAACCCCCAAGCATTATAATAAACTCTTACAAATGTGTTACGTATATTTTTCTCGTATTTGTTCAATTTTAACGAGAAAGACAGGCTACGGAGCGACGTCACATTCTTAGTCATAACATGGCCAACATTGAACAAGTTTATAATATAAATGCACGTTTAACATGAGTTTAATATAGCAAATCCTTTGTTTTTTTAGAACTTTGAACATGTATTTATATTAGCCGATTGTCAAGATGGCCATGACCAGACCATGACAATCACGTGACTCCGATTCGTGCCGAATCCTGTCTTTCTCGTTAGCCACGGTTTATCTGATATGACGTAAGCATTTCCATGGCAACGGAACTCGGATTTCCGTTTCATAAAATCCTTTCATTTTTCCTATTAGCATAGGTTGAATGTAAATCTTGTACGTAAGAAACAACTATTTTTCTTGCAGTCTTATGTCTTCTACATGGATATGAAAATGAAAATGGCTCAATTCTAGAAATTATTGGCTTCAAGAGCCACGTTGCTGCAATTGGACTTCTATAATTTATTGTTGTTTTCTGTTCATATTCTCTCTCTTATCATATCGTTAAGTGTACGATTCTTAGTACTCGAATTAGATATATAAAGCGTGCGGTTTTGTCCTGTCCCGTTCACAAGGAACAGTCCTTGGACCGATTTTATTTTTAATATATATTAATGACCTTTTAATGATAGACTTTAGAGAATATGAAGGTGATTTACATGCGTATGCTGATGATACTGTTTTACTTTTTAGAGGAAAAACTTGGACTGATGCTTATTATAATGCAAATTGCGGCTTAAAATTAATATAAAAAAGTTCGATTTAAATTCACTTGTAATTAATAAAGATAATACAATAGCTATCCCATTTTATTTAAATAATGAAGGTAATAAACCAATTTCATCTATACTACAAATTAAAATGCATAATTCTGATTGTTCCGATATAAACTGCAATTGTTCAGTTATTAATGAAGTTAATGAGGTTAAATACTTAGGTATAATTATTGATAATCATTTAAAATGGAATAATCATATCCATTATGTTTGTAATAAGTTACGTAAAACATTATGTTACTTTGTTATTCTAAGAAATATTTTGTCACTTAAGTGTTTACGTGTAATTCATTTAGCATTATTTCAATCTATATTTATGTATGGTGTTATGGGTTGGGGGTGGAACTTATAAATCCAACCTTTATCCGTTAATTTTACTACAGAAAAAAGTATTAACAATTTGTTTAAAAAAGCAGAAAGATTACCCAACTGAACTGTTGTTTAAACATTTCAAAGTTTTCAACATTAAACAAATGTATTATTTTATTTTATTAAAATATTTTCATAGAAATTTTAATAACTTTGAAAGGTATATACATAAATATAGAACTAAATATGAATTCTCTGAGTTTGTCTGAACCAAAATGTAAAACCAATGCAGCTTTTTATCATAGCATGAGTCAAGGTCCCAGATTATTAAACAAATTTTATTCAAATAATATTTCAACCACGAATCCTCTCCAAATTAATAAAAAAATATTTAAAAATTGTATTGGATTTATAGTTTGGGTTTAAACATATTAAACACTATTTAACTTGTATTCACTCTCAATTTTAATTTTATTTTTGTCTGTATTGGAATCCCCTCCTGAGCACGAGTCTTACTCATTCAGGAGTGGGCTAGTTTATCTTTCATTGTATTTATTAATTTGTATTCATTTCAAACTTACTAGCAATAAAAATAAAGAAATAAATAAATTTACAAAAATAAAAAAATTACAATTTCAAGGAGTGACTGTGTTGTTAAAGTAAACATGCTCTTTACCGTGAACCGCCGGCACCACACGGAGAGCCATCGTATGTCTCGGATTCGCTTTCCCATTGGCAGGCGCAAGATGACGTCTGTGTAGTTGAACGCTTTCAACACTGGTGGATCTCTGAAAAAAATGAAGACCGTGAAAATTTTACACCTGAAATGAATTTCTAATAAAGTAAGAAACTGGAATTAGTGGGGGTGAAGTCGGTTACATAAAAGCATACAAAGTTTAAGTACGGTATCCTATAGTCCCGTCGCTCTAATTTCCGGCAGCCAATCGCGTTGCAGGTCGGCTACATTTAAACGTGTGCGTCTTGTGATTCATTTCTTAAGGCTCGATAAATACTTAATATAATCGCCCGCCATTTTGGCTCTTTCGTTGGCGTTCGCAGAAAGCACACGAAGACGTTATTTGCCGCTCAATTATTTGCTGAATTACAGTGTGTTTGATTTATTATTATAGGAGCTACGACATGATAATGTTTAACGGTGTGGCAAATAGATTCCTCGTATGATAGCTCGGCAACGAAAGAACAAAAATGGCGAACGATACTACATACCTAGACTTTATAGAGCCTTCACTTCCTAAAACGTAAGCAAAGAGGAGGAGTCACGCCGGGAATAACAGCGTCGCGACTATAGTTAGTGCGCACTTTACTTTCTATGAAAAATTTAACTGACAATCCAATTTTATAAATCTCCATAGAGAAACGTGTCATTATTGGATACTTCACGTGTTTTATGTGTAATGTATTCAAGACCATACATGTGCAATTTTTAAGTTTGTGGAAACCAAACACTACTGACTGAAATGTGAATTGTGACAGATTATCAATTAAATTATTGCGATATTTGTCAAAACAACTTTTCTATGGGTAGAACATAAAAATTCAAACACTAGGGGAATACAAAAAATGCATGTATTATATAGTCATATTAATTTTTGCTGTTAGAAACATCGTATTTGTGTTTGATTGGCTACTGAAAAATGAAGTATTTTTTTTCCCTGCAAATCCAATCTCTCTAGCTTTCAATCTCTGGATTATACAGGGTGATTCACAACAATTTACCGTCTCTTGCGGAGCTCATTTTCGAAGACATTCTGAACAAAAAATGTCATATAAACAATTGTCCTAATCTCAATATTTTCAGAATTACACTAATTTGAAGTTCGATTTCGCGAACGAGTAGCCTGATAAGCCATGGGAACCGGAGCCCCAAGCCCTTATTATATCAGCATCAAAAACCCAAACTACCCCCAAGACCACCACAGCCTATTTTTACTAATGCATGTGATAGATGGAATGAGGGGGTGGAGAGTGTTGGTGTAATGATAGAGGGAAACGGGATGGAAGATCAACCCAGTAACACTTGAGTCACAGACAAGTTATACTCAATTTTAAAAGGGAATATACCTTTTTAAGCTCTAAAAGTTTTTTTTTATAAATAATTTGCGTGTTGGAGCTATAATCCTACAGACGGTAATCAATTCCTTTCATACTGCAGAACATTTTCATTAACAAACGGTTTATATCACTTCGTTTGACATTTTATCTTATGTATGAGAAAGAGGAAAATTGCTAGAACCCCTTTTTACTAACAGCCATTTTGTTGGTGTTTCAAGTAATGGCTCATTAACTTTTCACTACTAATCTGCATTCCTCCAGGTGACTTCCAATGTTAGAAGGAATTTCCTATTGGCCGTAGAATGGTAAATCTCTTATGAAGCAGAAAACTTAAGTTAATTAATTTCCATTCCAGAAGCTTATATTTCCTAGTAGTCATAAAGATTGACTTTATGTATCTAATTAAACTTTATGTATCTAATTAACTGTAAAACGATTCATAAAGCGTTAAATGATGCCGAGAAGGAATATGAATAAAATAATACAGAATGGGGACCGCTGGGATCGACTGCAGTCCTGGTGGCGATAAGACCATAACAAGGAGTTGTGTTGATCCAAATTCTGAGGATAAATGCGCAATCGGTTTTAGTTTGACCTTCTTCCCACCTTTCGGTGCGAGCATCGGGCCAGCCAAGAGACAGGACGCCAAAGGATATACCTTTTTTTTTTTACATGTAAATTATTCAAAACAAATAGTGATCAAATTTCACAACTTTCATTCCCATCTGAATTAATCATAAATGTGGAATATAAATAAATCTAGCAAGCAGTCGAGGAGAAATTATTGCACACAGAGATTGTAGCAAAAAAAAAAACACTTATCCAGTATATCAAGAATGATTAAAAAACTGTTTTCGTCGAAATATCAAGTTTTCGTTTTAATATTCTATAATACCAAAAACTTCCTTATAGATTATCATAGAACAGAGTAAAAATTTATAGATAACATGTAGAGAGAGAATAATAAATATGCTACACCATGGCTACGGCAAGCCTATCTCACAATGAGTGCAAGACGTGTTTCGCCTACATTATGTACAATAGTGGCAAAAAACCGGACCGACACTTGTAGCTGATTTTAGAGCCTTGTTCACTCCAGAGCACGATAGACTGGTAACTAAGACTTTCGTGGTTCGAATTCTGCCTGGGAAGGAAACTTCTTTTTGTTCCTTATTCAAATTTATTCCCAATTCTTTTCGATTGCAGCGATATTAACTTATTATTCCCAGAACATGAATTTTACCAGCAATCGAAAAGTATTGGGAATAAATTTGAATTAGGAACAGAAAAAAGTTTCCTTCCCAGGCAGGATTCGAACCACGAAAGTCTTAATTAACAGTCTATCGTGCTCTGGAGTGAACAAGGCTCTGAAATCAGCTACAAGGGTCGGTCCAGTTTTTTTTGCCACTATTGTACACTAACGGTCAAAGGTATCTGACCTACGGTTTTATGATCGTTTAAACGAACTTTCTAACCACGGGATAAGTCAGAACCAAAGATACAAAAAATTGACAAATTTTGAAATAGTTCCGCTAGTTTTCAATAGGTGACACCACTATTAGTGAGATTTAAAAACGTGTCGGGGAAAATGATGTTGTAGCGGTTTCCAGTTAAACACAGTGTTGATTTACAATCAGTAGAGTGGTATGAAACATTGAATTCTATAATGCTGGTATATTTATGTACGTTTGACGACACTGACTATTATCTACGCCACCTATTCATAGAAGTATTAACTAAAGAAGCCACATTTACACCAACAAATTATCGTCCACTATCGATTAGTCGATTCAAATATCTTTGAACGTCAGTTTACATAAATACTACATTTAATTTTCTGTTTACAATAAATGAAATGCAGCTTACACTTTGCACGCCACTGATCGATTCTTATATCCATGATGAAAATAATTGCGGGAATAGAAGGAGAACGCTGTCTGAAGATCTCTCAAGCTAACTCAGGCCTATGCTACAATATCAAGAATAGGCGAAAGAGACTGTAATGGCTAGAGTCCGGATTTTTAAGTAATAGCGATCATAAAATATGTAGCTACATAAATATGCAAGTAAAAACCTCAAAATATGTACTAAGTATGTAATATCAACTTGCACAGGGAGTTAACAATTTTTATTTATTTCAAGAAATAGTTACATTTTAAATATAGATAAATTAGAGGTTTAATTTCATACAAGTAGCTTTGGTGATATTCTAACATTAATCAAAATATGAATCACAATGTGATACAAGGTATCTCTTCATATTTTCAGTTCAATTCTGTCGGCAATCGGACAGTATAGGCCTAATCTTATACAACGAAAATGATCGCCTGACTTTAAACAATGTTTCTAGTTAAACAAATGGATGTGGCTGACAGCAATGTCTTCTGGAAGGTTCCATGTTTCTCCACTGACAGTAAAAAACAAGCTTAACCCCCCCACCCCGATTTCATTAAAGAATTGCTTCGAATTGTTTCACTACTTTCTTATCTGTAGTTCCGTGAACAGCACTAAATATATTTTCTGCGTCACAGATAGTGTCCATCGATTCCATTAATTGAAGTCCGATAGTTTCCAACTTTTCGATGCTTTCGAAAATGCAGCTGAAGTTACAATCGATATATGCCACTTGATACGCAATTTTGAAATTCTGTAAGACACGTTTCGAAGCAGTCAAATGAATACGGTAATGAAATAAAAGGTAAAGCCACTGTTCAGTATAACAAAACTTTGAGTTTAGAATACATATAATTTTCATAATTTCATTTTCGTTTATGCTGAAATATTGTTCATTTTCCTTACAAGGCGTTTAATTAAACGATATTTGGCATATAAAAATATGTAGTGTTGTGCGAAATATGTAAAAATACGTAGTATAAAAATTAAATACAGTCTGATCCGTCTGGGTATGGATAATATTAATTTTTCATTATAAAGCTATTACGATAGTAGGAAAAATTTCTTGCTGGTTATATTATGATTAAAAGATAGAAGTTTCCATATATGACAATCAACAATGCATAAACTGAAAGGACAAACGAAAATCGTAAATGATTAAAATGCCTACTACAAATCAACAGCGGGCACAATGTGTTCTTCGATATTATGCTAAATTTTAGAGTGTTAAAAAGAGTTCAAAGATAATTTCGAATTGGGTATGGTGTGCGTAACGTACCTAAATACGATTCCATAATGTTGTGGTATCGAACATTTCTAGAAACAGGTTCTGTGTTTAAAAAAACATGCAGGAGGTCGCAGGCGAAACCCAGTACGAGAAGCAGCTATCTCTTGGCTTGGCCCCCAAACTCTCCAGATCTAACCCCTCCTGACTTCTTCGTGTGGGGTTTTGTTAAAGACGTTGTCTATTGACAGAAACTCAGAAATATTGATGATCTGAGAGTAAAAATTACTCAAGCTTTTCAACAAATCACCCCTCTTATGTTACAACGGACATGGGCTGAATTGCATCACCGTTATGAGTTGTGCAGGGTGCGCAATGGGGATTATGTTGATCTCTGAGGAATCTCCCTTCTTTCAGTGTTGTATGCACAAAGTTTCAACAAATAAAGTTCAGTAGTAAGTGTTTTACGGTGTTTTTATTTTATCCATACGCAAACGGATCACCCGTATAATGGTCTTTGTAACCTAATGCGCCAACATTTTGAGTTTTCAGACAGATACATAATAAGGAAAAAATATCTAGGCCTAATAACAAAAAATCCGAATTCTAGTGATGACCGCGTGTAAGAAGGTATAGATTTTGAAGTCATGTCAAACAATACATTTCTACTCTGATGGACAGAAGATGAAAAAAATAGAAGTAAATTTGAGTATCGCTACGAGTTGGTTTTAGTGCATTTTTGCAAGTATCACTTGCACAATTGTGTAACTCATCTGTGACAGTTCTTGTTAAGCGTCTATTACTCGAACAGCTGATACAATTTGCCTAAAACAATGATCACAAAACAAAAGTCAAATAATGATTGCGTTACATGTTATACGTACACTAAACTATTTGTAAATTCAGAGGCCAATATGCTCTGTACCTATCGGAAAACCATTAATGCCTATGAACTCGGTATGGACGGAGAATATGAAGTGGAAAAAAATAATACCCATACAATTCAGTTTATCACAATTTCACTTTTTTCTGTTGGAAATAAAAACCAGTCCAGTTCTGCTATCTTGTATATTGAGATGATGCATCTTGCTCAGACTGTACAGTGTTCGCAAACATCCATCGTTATCGGATTTGTAGGTTGCTGCTGCTAGAGAACACAGAAAATAATCCTCTTTACATAGAGCGGTAGGCAGCGCCATAGAATCACAACAGGGGTTGCAATCTTAACTGACCAACGCTTCATGAACGGTCCACAGAGTTGGCTATGAAAGTCTGATTCATTCGTAAACTTGGAATTTTGTATGAGCATAGACTGATGTTAAAGATAGATCTAGCAGTCGTTCTTTACGCACAAAGATATGTATTCATTACTTATTTCAGAATCAAAGTCGTCTGCAAGATGTGATAGAACAGATATGCCTGTGCACAACCGGTCCTTTGTGCAGTACAAAGGGTTCAGTTACGAGGGAAATCTTCTTTCCTAGCATCGACACCCACTTAAATAGCAACCAAATTATACCAGATTTTAGTTAGTTAGTGGGGTTTAAAAAGGGCGCGTCAGCTACAATGGCTATTTGCGCCCTTATCTAAAATCATTCACTAAACACGAACACAATACAATAACCAGAATGCTTAAAAGAACTAAAAAGCGTTGTCACGGTTAAAACAAGGCAAACAAATACAGTTTCAACAAGGTGATGCATAAAAAACATAAAAGTGAGAAGTTCTCAGACCCTAAGTAGTATTTAAAAAGAAACAATAAAACAAATGCCACCAGAAATCAATTGTCTGGAGCATTTTAGGAGGTGAAACCATTCCGGAAGTTAACAAATGTAAATACCTCGGAATAACATTTAGCAGCGATCTCGGCTGGGGGGAACACGTTACGGACACAGCGGGAAAAGCATGGAGAGCGTTACACTTTGTGATGAGGGTACTAAGAAAAGGCTCTGATAAATCCAAAGAGATTGCATATAAATCACTAGTACGTCCAGTAATGGAATATGGTGCGAAATATATATTATTTTAATGTACCGGAGTACATATGATATTTCCATGCAGATATTCTGCATCGTATGGTGCTGCATGTTGGGATCCTTACAGATTAGAACATATTAAGACACTGGAAAAGATTCAAAAACGGGCTCTCAAGTGTTGTCGAAAAAATTCACTATTAAAATGGGACACACTCAAGGACAGGAGAACGCGAATTCGATTATGCGCAATGTTCAAAACATACAGAGGTGAGCCTGCCTGGAGAGAAATAAAAAATAGGTTGCAACTGCCAAATTACTCTTCAAGGAACGACCACTCATATAAATTGAGGGAAAGAAGACAGAGGACGGACACTGGAAAGTTTTCTTTTCTCAATCGTACTATCAGGGACTGGAATGCTTTACCTGCAGACTTACTAAAGGCTTTACCAACAACCAAAAACGTATTTAAAAATAGGCTTAAGGACTTTACTAATAGACGATAATTATACACAGTATGTAAAGGATGTAAATGATATTTTGTTATTGAAGTGTTGTATCAGTGAAGAATTATGTTGTGTCAGTGAAGTGTGTTGTGTCAGTGAAACGTGTTCCTGTCAGGGAAGCTTTATAGTTTGTAGTGGCAGTGCAAAGTATTTGAACAGTGAAATGTTTTTGAAGTGTTAGTGAAATCAGGATAGAATCAGTGAAATGTGTCGTAGTTCCAGTGCATTGAGTGAATGAGTTGACAGCGAAATGAGTGTAATGTGGAAAGGTACTTGTGCAGAATGAACATATCATACTCGTGGGTTTTAGTTCGAACTTAGATTTAAAATACAAATTAGATTTATTTTAAATGTTATTTTAAGTAATCGTGCTCATTTAATTTAGGATATTCCCTATTATTATTATTATTATTATTATTATTATTATTATTATTATTATTATTATTATTGTTAGTATTAATTATTTGTATTAATTATTGGTATTATTATTATTAAGTGTATTTTTAATTAATAAGTTTATTATTGTCATTATTGAGTGTAATTATTTACCACTGCCACCGGGTATATACCCATTGCAGTGTGAATAAATACATACATACATACATACATACACACATACATACATACATACATACATACATACATACATACATACATACATACATACATACAGTTATAAAATGCACGGATGTAAAAGGTCCGAATGTCAAATTTGTTAAAATCATATATTAAAAAATGTAACCTCCGGATGTAAAGGGTCCGGAGGATAAGTAAAACGGGTCATTAAAAAACTACATCACCTTGTCAAGTCCTGTATTCGATAAAAATCTCAGAACTGCACTTGTACAATTAAAATCATTTCCAAGAGCGTCACGTAGAGTCGGCCGAATACCATACTGCCGACGGATACGATCGTATTTTCTACACTGTAATAAAAAATGTTCCACGGTCAGTGGAACATGGCATAGATCACACTCCGGCTGAGGTTCGCCACGTAGCAGATGGCCATGCGTCAGATGACAGTGGCCAATCCTCAACCGGGTGAGTAAAACTTCTTCGTGTCGTGACGCTCTTGTGGACGAATCCCAAACGCGAACACTATTCTTTATTCTTCGTAATTTATTTCCCTCTTGTGCAGACCATTCGCCTTCCCATTGCCACCATATCAGATTTTATACTAACACAATTTTTATCGGGTCATGGGAAATTTGGGTCTTATCTAGAATGATTTAAATTACATAAGGACAATGGCTATTTATGTATGTGTGAGGAACAGCAAACTGTGGACCACCTTTTCTTTCATTGTCCAGTGTTCGAAAACAAAAGATTTATTTTGGTCGGACATTTACATTTTTGTAATGCAATATATGACAAACCACTATTGAATGTGTTCACAAAAACGTGCTCTTATAAAGACTTTTGTAATTTTATATGTAATATATTTAAGAACTTGTAAATAATTGAAATTAATGTAGTAGATATAATGTTAATTTTAAGTAGCAACACTGGGTTACCCACGTCAATGTAGTTTTATATATAATATATTTAAGAACTTGTAAATAATTGAAATTAATGTAGTAGATATAAGTGGTCATTTTAAGTAACAAGACTGGGTTACCCACGTCAATGTAATTTTATATGTAATATATTCAAGAACGTGTAAATAATTCAAATTATTGTAGTAGATATAAGTGTTAATTTTAAGCAGCAAGGCTGGGTTACCCACGTCATTGTAATTTTATATGTAATATATTCAAGAACGGGTAAATAATTCAAATTATTGTAGTAGATAGAAGTGTTAATTTTAAGTAGCAAGACTGGGTTACCCACGTCAATGTAATTTTATATGTAATATATTCAAGAACGTGTAAATAATTCAAATTATTGTAGTAGATATAAGTGTTAATTTTAAGTATGAAGACTGGGTTACCCACGTCAATGTAGTTTTATATGTAATATATTTAAGAACTTGTAAATAATTCAAATTAATGTAGTAGATATAAGTGTTAATTTTAAGTATCAAGACTGAGTTACCCACGTCAATGTAGTTTTATATGTAATATATTTAAGAACTTGTAAATAATTCAAATTAATGTAGTAAATATAAGTGTTAATTTTAAGTAGCAATACTGGGTTACCCACGTCAATGTAATTTTATACGTAATATATTCAAGAACGTGTAAATAATTCAAATTATTGTAGTAGATATAAGTGTTAATTTTAAGTAGCAAGACTGGGTTACCCAAGTCAAGTGAATTTTCATCATAATAATATAAACTCAGGGTATAACTATAACCCTAAAGTACTTTCGGGTAAAATAGGGCTCAAGAAATTGTATATTCAAATAAATAAATAAATAAATAAACCGGTCCTTTGAGTTTCCTCTTAAGAGGAATACGGGAAGCACCTCATATATCTTGTTCCTATTATACTAAGGGCACTCAACAAATAATTGCAACGTAGTTACTGTTTTACACTAAATTTATTTAGGTTACTTTTGGCAGTTCATACTTCAAATATAGTCAACAATATGTTTTCAAATCTTGCAACACGGAGCACTCCATCTGCAGCATCATTTCTGGAGATATCTCTCAATGGTCGATCTAAAACTCTTGTGATGTCAACTCTGGATTGAAAGCGAATGCCTAGCAGGAGTTCTTTCATATCGTCATAATCACAAGGGCTCGTGTCTGGTGAAATTGGTAAGTGTTGCAGTAATTCCCAATTCCGCCTGCTTAAGGGGGCTTATAATTTACAGTAAAGCACTGGGTTGCATTTTTTCCTCTTGCAACTTGTATTTTTATTAAGCATCTTTATTTATACCTATTGATCATTTTTAGGATGATATTACAGTATTTAATACAAATCAGAAACAGTCCCTGTATTCACAAAATATGATTATTTAAAGACTTTTAATATTTCACATTTATGCAACAATCGCTCCTCTATTATATAGTAAAACATTGCGATGCTTACCACTACTTTCCAGCTAAAGATTGAAGTAAATGTAAATAAATGCACGTGGCATAATGGTTCCTGATTGGCTATTGGACGCACAACGCCTCCAAACTCATGCTTGTCATCTTCTTCCTCATATTAAAATAGTTCCTTCTAAAATAATAAAATGTATAATATAAATGGAATACGAGTGAATTAAACATGCTTATAAGAACGCTTTCTTACGATTTAAACAACATGTTTATATTAGTAGTTTCAGACATTACGTGTTAAATCATTGTAACGTAATTGTCATTGTAATGGCAACGCGCATGCGTAATAGGCATTAAATCCCTCCCAAGGTGACTTGCAGCTTCACAGAGCACATCAGCACGGCTGGTATAACACAGTGCGAGATTCAGTGTTGCCAACCTCAAATAAATTTCTGTAGAATTAAAGAAATTCTCCACTCTTCAAAGAATAACATTCAATCACGAATCTACAGAAAAAGAAAATCCACTATTCCCAGTAGAGAAATAATAAATATTAACCCTCTGTAAGCATTTTACGGGTTAGTTCAATGCATGTGTTGAAATGTCTGCAATATATCAGACGGTGGCTGCCCTGCGTGCTTACTTGCTGAAAATAATGCGCCCTGGTGGCTGCTTTGGTAGCTAGCTTGCAATTGCGGAGTAATACATTTCGGTTTTGTTTACGTCTACTTCAATCTTTAGTTGGAAATAGAGTAGGAACCAGTAGCGGCCCGCGGTTACAAAGGTTGGCAGTTCTGCATGAAAAGTAGTGTATTTAGCAAACGCATGCTGTTTATTGCATTTAAATCGGATAACGCGTGTAATTACAGCCCCTTCTCGAAGTTGACTGTGCACCCGAAATTGTACTCCAACCATCCGTGCGCTACACCTCTCCCACCTGGTACAACTAGTCACGTAGTGGAGATGTGCCACACATGCTTTTCTAGTTTTTTAAGTCAAATTAACTAAATCCTTCACTCCGGTGTTTGTCCATGTATTTTTTCCTCTAAACAGAATACACGGGTGAGGGAGAAAGTGTTTTCATGAGTGCAGCAAAAAACCAATCGTTTCCATTACACATTTCGGTATCAAAATGACTAGTAGGCTACATGATTTTCTCGACTTTTTCCAGAAATTTCAATATTTAAATTTTGTGTAGGACGTCCTAATTTCTTAAGTTAACATGCAATTTCTCTTTTAATTTCGAAAAGGGTTGGTCGATTAGGTTTTCATTTCATTCGGTTTTAATATAAAATATTCCCTTAGACACACTGACTAATCGCATCACACCACCCACAGTACTATAACACACTGGAACTGTAATGATATACAGCAGTCCAGAAGCCCGTGTGTTCTAACGCAGGTCATAAAGAGATGAGGGTGTTGACGGTTCTTTTGTATATTCGGAGAGAGCTGCTTCGGTTGCAGCTCTAATGCAGACTTACGGGACGGTGAAGAAAACCAGTTTTCTGCTGCCGACTACCCTACGTTGAGCTCCAGGAACTGCCGATCACAGATCCGAAAAGTACACTACAGCTAAAATTCTCGAGCAGTTCAAGGCTGTAAAATCTCGAATCGAAGGAGAATGAATTGTAAAAATAAATGAAACAATGAACTAGATTACATAAAAGCACGTTTTACATTTTTAATTTTTTCAGGTCCATTTAAATGGCGGTTCTGCAGCTCTGCAGTTCTTATTGTAGAGCCGCCCCTGGTAGGAGCGTCGATTTATAGTACTGTTGTCATTACTTATTGAATATCCTAGTAGATTCGAATGATTCATGAGGTTCATGCATTTATGTTTGATTTTAAAACACTCCTGCCGAGAAAACTTTAAGCAACATTACATTCTCGCACTCAGAAAAGAGAAGTTTTCACATCCCTGAATTTTTCACCATCCGCAGTACAAATATAGCATAGGGCTGTAACTAGCGTGGGACAGTGAAATTGAATGGTTGGTTGGCTATACTTGGATTGCCTCTCTTGCTTCTTTTTTCCTCTGGCAGTTGTACGAATCCTCTTTTCCGTTCTATGTTGGCGTAAATATAACTTAGGCTTGAAACTACTGATGTAGCGTATGCCTACTGACTGTTTCGATCACATGACGCATATAACATTATAACTGGTTTTCAATTGTTTCTTTTATCTTCTTCCTTTGCATCTATATTTTAAGAATCACTTTTGTATTCGCTTTTCTTCCATTCTATTAATATTAGCTTTCTAGTTTATCCAATAATATTTTATTGTAGTCCATCTAACAACTTTAAAATGTGCAATTTCTATCTGATGTAGTCGCTGGGTCCACATGTGTTTAACCTGTTGTATTTGTCAGGTAAGTTATCTAAATTCTACTGGTTTATTTTGTTTTCCCCCGTAGAGTTTCGTCACACAACACAATTGAGTCTTGTGTAAGAAATCTGGAACTTAAAATAGTTTCTTTCGTATTCTTGGGCATCGTGTTGAATGATCCACAAAAACAGTAACATTAGACAGATTTTTTAACAAAAGAAAAAGCCGCCCTAAATAAGGGTTCGAATAGGTCGGCCTACTAATCAATTCATAAAGAATAATCATTAAAACCAATTGTGTAACAATTTGAAAGGAAAAAGAAAACATTAAGATAAATTATACCAAAAATATAGCAAATCATTTACAATAAAAGTTTGTTGGGTACAAATGATTACTAATTATAGCTGAGGGGTCCACACCTGTGGAGTAACGGTCAGCGCGTCTGGTCGCGAAACCAGGTGGCCCGGGTTCGAATCCTGGTCGGGACAAGTTATCTGGTTGGGGTTTTTTCCGGGGTTTTCCCTCAACCCAATACGAGCAAATGCTGGGTAACTTTCGGTGTTGGACCCCGGACTCATTTCACTGGCGTTATCACCTTCATATAAATTGAGGGAAAGAAGGCAGAGGACGGACACTGGAAAGTTTTCTTTTCTCAATCGTACTATCAGGGACTGGAATGCTTTACCTGCAGACTTACTAAAGGCTTTACCAACAACCAAAAATGTATTTAAAAATAGGCTTAAGGACCTTACTAATAGACGGTAATTATACACAGTATGTAAAGGATGTAAATGATATTTTGTTATTGAAGTGTTGTATCAGTGAAGAATTATGTTATGTCAATGAAGTGTGTTGTATCAGTGAAGAAGTATGTTATGTCAGTGAAGTGTGCTGTGTAAGAGAAACGTGTTCCTGTCAGTGAAGCTTTATAGTTTGTAGTGGCAGTGCAAAGTATTTGAACAGTGAAATGTTTTTGAAGTGTTAGTGAAATCAGGAAAGAATCAGTAAAATGTATCGTAGTTCCAGTGCAGTGAGTGAGTTGACAGCAAAATGAGTGTAATGTTGAAAGGTACTTGTGCAGATATGAACATATCATACTCGTGGGTTTTAGTTCGATCTTAGTTTTAAGATACAAATTAGATTTATTTCAAATGTTATTTTAAGTGATCGTTTCATTTAATTTAGGATATTCCCTGTTATTATTATTATTATTATTATTATTATTATTATTATTATTATTAATTATTGTTATTATTATTATTATTAATTATTGTTAGTATTAATTATTAGTATTATTAATTGTATTTTTAATTAATAAGTTTATTATTGTCATTATTGAGTGTAATTAGTTACCACTGCCACCGGGTATATACCCATTGCAGTGTGAATAAATACATACATTTTTTTTTTTACATGTTCATATTATTCAGACGCTAAATAACCTAGATGTTGATACAGCGTCGTAAAATAACCCAATAAAATAAAATAAATATAGCTGAGGATGGTTTTAACACATGAGATCCTATGGTATCAATCGTTGCATCAGAAATTTTAAATTGTTTAAGTTGATTTAAAGTTTCTCGCGGGGTCGTGCCACGGGCACCGAACATGAGCCCAAAAACTGTCCAATGTGTGATGTGGTATTGTGTTCCAAGATGCTGACAAGGCTCAAGTATGACTTGTTTTTCACGACACTGTGTTAACATGAGGAAATTACCTGGTTGACTAATTTCGAAGTGATATGTTTCATTGTCCGAAAATTAATGAAGGTCCCGCGCTATCTTCTGGTTTCCTGTTGTGGTGAGGTGTGTTCATAAAATTGTGTCGAAAAAGGTGCGTGTTTTGAAATTCAGTTGAGTGTTCAGGATGTGCTGGGGATGTGTTTTTGTATGTTTCTAAATTTCATATTGTTCGAGATTGTCAAGTTTCTGTTTTTTTTTTTTTTTTTTTTTGGCTAGATGTGTAGTATTTTCATGTCAGTGTCTATGTTGCTGTAGTTGTGATTGGAGTTTGTGATGTATTCTGAGTAGGTTGAATTGTTGTGTAGTTTGGTTATAGCTGTGATATGTTCCTTGTAACGTGTTTGGAATGATCTTTCAGTTTGTTCAATATAGAAGTCGTTAGTTTCTATACATACAATGAAGAATCAAAACGAAAATTGTACGATATATGTGTAAGATATGTTGTGCCGTAGATAATTAGTGTCACAGTCAGTAACCATATATTTAGGGTGAAATCAACATATTGATGGCTAAGAAGTGATACTTCATGTGTGTAAATTTACAGGTGAATAAAGAAACTATTTTAAAAATTAATATCTCTCAAAATAGACAGATTTTTACCTATGTTTCTGATTTGTAAGGTATTCTACTCGAGAACAAAATATCAGTTAACTCTCCAATTTTGTGAACATAATAATAATAATAATAATAATAATAATAATAATACAGTTAATATAGTTAAACTAAATGAGCATTTTTATAGGTACGAACCATTAGTTCTTAGTCATCGATACACACAAAAAAATAGTTCGAAGTCATATTTACACTTATTTGTGTAATATATCAAGATGCATTTAAAAGTATATATTTCGAAATGTTTATGTCAAAAACTTCTGTTACCAGTAGGCATACATGTCGTCGCTCTGACTGTATGCCTGCCACAGTAGCACCGTCTGATCACCTATTATTCAATAATTAATTCACTTGCAAAATATGATTGGCAAGATACACAATGCGACCTCAATAGTTATAATCGATTTTCAACTTCAGAATTGGAAATAGACATTTCTAGCTAGTTGGAAGTTATCAGAAGAGATATCAGGCTCTTTGTCTTTTATGTCTAGTGATGGGGTTGCCATTGCAGGATCAGAAAAGGATAAAAGTAATTAAATCGCTGATTGCAAAAACACCCTACGTTACAAAATACACATTTGGTGAGAACTTGAAAAAATATTATATCGGGTTAATAGATAAATATAAACAGTTATGAACTTGAATCATTATATAATGCCTTCCTCCTGATAATATCCGAACAGTTTAAATTCAATATTAAACCACAAATGTTAGGTAATTTGAGTTTTGATGATTATAAAAAAGTTATTGCTTTGGCTAGAGCAATAAAAGTCCTGAATATACTTATAAAATAATTTCTAACAGTTGTAACGATGATAAATAATGTTTTCACTTCATCTGGAAGCTCATTTCTTCTAGTTTTCAAAAATATATAACTTGTACCCATTATCTCAATAATTTCATAATTATTTGGACATTTATAATATAAGTGCATTATACTCTCTATACCTCACTCCATCTTCAGTGTCTGTTTTCTCCGATTTCTCATTTGCCGACATTGGTATCCTTCTGACTGGCAAAAAGTAGATTTTCAGTTGGACAAAAGACTTCATTGAGGTACCAAATTAAAACTTAACCATGCAGCTATATTGAAAACTAAAATATTATTTTCACTCTTATAATTACTTTTTCCCCAAAATACACAAATATACATATATACTTTTTAAGTCCTTATATAATGTGACATATCTTTAGAATGGTTCAAGATAAATAAATAAACAGTTTTAGTATGTAGGCTAATATTCTCCACATGTAGATCATTTTGGAAAAATAATTCTTAACCTAGGTCAATTTCTAATGGAGTTAGGTCGGTCTAAAATTTTATTAATAAAAAAAAAAATTCTTGGAAGCCCCAAATTCGATTTTCAAATTTGAATTAGCCTATATAAATTGCTTAGTTTACTCCCAAGAATCACGTCACCAAAGTTTAATAGTACATTATGCAACGAGCCTATAATGATAGTAATTAAGAAGCGAGTATGGATGTTTATGAAACGAGCGCAAGCGAGTTTCATAATTTTCATACGAGCTTCTTAACTACCGTTATAGGCGAGTTTCATACGACATTTTATGCTCGACCATATTTCTAACTTGAAATTATTCAGATGTATACATTTTATTTGTATCTGACAAGATCGGAAGTGACTTTGTTCTAGGTCGTGAATTGTGAGATGTGCGCAGACGCGAAAGTATTGATTTTTTCCGAGGAACAATAATGTCATTGACCTTGTTTAATCCCGTTAAACTTGGTATAACCTTGATTATTGAATTCGACATTGAAAAACGAGATGACAAATTGAATTTATTTGAATATTATTTACAATTAACGCTAATTATTATAGTAACAGAACAAAACCTTCTGCGACAGTATTGGATTTCCAGCCTCCGTGACATTTCGCTAATTCTCTTTCGATTGCATATCCGAGAATAATCGATACTTGCGGTTTTATAACGGTACAAAGCTGACTTGTTATTGGCTGAACACCTGTAAGCTGAGTTGTCATTGGCTGAAAACACCTGTACTTTAATGAGTAGGTGTACTTTAATGACATGCATTAAAGGACTGCTACCAGGTGTATAATTACTACATTTCGGCATGGTCGAGCATAAAATACTTTAAAGAAAAATGTGGATTTTTATCCTAAGAGTCAATGCATACTTAAGCCTTTTACTGTCTTTACTGAGGAACCACCTTCTTAATTAGAAACATGTCAATAATTTTATTATAGTGTTCAGAGCACTGCGGTACACCTAGCAACGTTCTCCATCAAATTATTAAATTATACTCTTATATATATTAAGTGAACTTTATTGTACTCTACATGTAATTAAACATACCTTTAAATTTGTGTCTTTCAGCTACCTATTTCGGTCACTTGAACCTGACTTTACGTACGAACACACAGTTTGTTTACATATTGCGTCAAAGATTCTGCGATGTTCATACTGTCGATGTCCATTGAAATTTACGGTCTGCAGGCTGAACTCCGCACCCTATTCATTACAAATATGACAAGATCTGCTGAGAATCGAATCTCGGTTTCTTAATGAGAAGCAGTCCGTTTAGTAAGTAATCACCAGTGAAACTCACGGCAGCTCCCTTGCCTCTATACTGCAAAAAGGTGATACAGAATCAGGTTCAACGACTATGGTGCCTTTGTTGTCCGAACTGTTACTATCGGAATAATCTGTAGGACGGTAATTTTCATCTAAGGAATTACCACTATTTTCTATCAGCTTCCCTACGTCTAGATCATCTCCTAAGTTTGATTTATCCTCAGAAAAATTATACATATTCTTCAGCAATCCTTCATTTGTAGGAGACCGTTCTGTCACACTGCGATAGCTGTCGAGACATTGTTACTATCTGGAAATAACTGATGAAATGAAATGCCACAGACTAGGTAGCGCACAAATACTGATCGAAGGCATCCATTTCATTGTAGAGTATTCAATTTCAATTTTTGGGTTTGAATTAAAAACACAAAAATCGTTTTAACATTCGTTGAAAAACATTTTATATTGCAGCCGTCAAAGTGACTGCTTGGCGGGTTTTAAGTATAAAGATCAATAACTGCAGCAGTAATAGCGAGTTTAAAAACGGAAAGCGGTCAAAATGACCGCCCGGCAGTTCTAGTGTTAAAAGCTAAATTAAATTATCGGTGAAACTACTTTGCACGAATAAAATTCGACTAGATAATACCTCTGTATGCGAACAACTTCTGCTTCATGAGTACACTTAAGTATTTTTCCTGTGAAAGCAGAGATAAATACATACTGTGGAAGCTCTTAAGTTCGAAAGAAAACAAGTTCGACATCCTTTAGTTCGAATGCTTACTTAGGAGAATTAGACACGCCCCTATACGGGCACTAAGAAATGAGTTTGCTATTTGAATGGGAATTGGTTCTGTGTCTTGTAGTGATACTTTTGTTAAAGGAAAACAGAATATTTTATCGATTAGGACATCCATATTGATCACTGATTTTAAATTAATGAGCCTTCCTTTTCTCTTTGAGAGACGGAACTGTCGAAACCCACTGTGGTACTAGAAGCGCATACACAAGTCTCGGGGCGGGCAGGAAATGCAAGTACAGCACTGCATTCGTTGATGGATAACCAATAAGGATTTGTATTAATTTCACCTGCCACACCCACTACCCTTATTGGATTGAACTTTCAATTGTGTTCAATCGAACTTAGGAAAGTCCACTGTATTACCCTTCAGTAAGTATGAAGAGCTATTCCATCTCAAATCGACCAAAATATAGAGAAAATTGACCTTACAATGTCTAAATACAATAAAACTTTTTTGTACTTAGACAACTGTGATACAATGCTTTGTGCAAAGTTTGAGGGATCAGAACTTCATAGTGTTTAAATTTAAAATATTTAAATTTATCGTATTTTCACAAAATTTGCAAATTTAAACTCTTGTAGCTCCGAAACCCTTTCACCCAATGATCAAAATCATGGTTTATTTTGATGTTGAGAAATTAAAGTTTATATTGACATATAAACAGATTTTCTTACTTTTATGGGAATGGAGAAATTTAGATTTTTCCTCATTAAGACGCCTTTGGCTAGGAAAAAATATTTTAAAAATATATAGTTAGATTCCTTATTGAAAGTACAAATAAACACATATTTTTTACTGGTGGTATCTTGATAAGAAAGTATTGAAAATATCAAATAAAGAAAATAAATAGTACGCGCGTGAACTAACCAGCTGACTATGAGACGGGAGCTAGCCGAGACAAACAAGGCCAGGAGACAAACACGTGATGTGTCGTCTAGCAGTCATGGCTGTGCTAGCTTTATCACAGGTTTTCATAAACACAGGAGTAAAATGACGCCCAACGCTCGCTTATCTTCAGCTCTCGGCCAGTGCGTGCGGTACTGCGCCGTTCAAGTCTAGGCGAGTGAAAATAATCTATTTAATACCCTCGAAACTTACTGCCGTACCACTAACCAAACAATGCCGAATCCATCTTAATAATGCAAGGTTTTTTCTCAATATTTTTTTACATTTTTACAAATGGCCAAAAAGCCTAAAAGCAAGTAAAATCAGATTATCTGTCTCTCTGTGTACAATAAAAATAAGGATTACTTCTTATCATAAACTACTAAATGTCAGGTTCAAAATAAGCTCTCGTTCAATGTTCTGCAGTAAATGGTTCCAGAGTTCTGAGCGCTGAAAGAGGCTTGTTTTTATAAAATACGCTAAATTTGTCGCTCAATAATATGAAAACCGTTTGACTTTCGATAGTATATTTTTGAAAATGCACTCTCCTCAGCATCTTGTATAAATAGGGAAAAATTAGAGTATAAAAAAATGCGAGGTTTTTTACCGATTGATTTCATATGGAATAGCCCGAAATTAACGGGTAAACATTTTAGCTTATAATATAAAACTTTACAGTGAACTAGATATATTTATTTATATTTAAAAATATACATTTTATTGTGAATTCATTTGCAGTAACATTTAGTCTGCAGATTGTTCACTTCTACTCTACCATCACCAATTATATTTTTCTTTCTTCTACCTCAAGAAGCAATCAACTTCCTTTCTCCCACCAGCATCCACTCTCGCATGATCTCGGCTACCGAGGAATATCACACGTTCGCTGTAAGTTGACTCCACAGGAATCAGTGCATTGAAGCTTTCACATGACCTCATTTATTTATTTATTTCAGAGCTCGTTTGTGTGAAGTCATCTAGAGCTTCATTTATTTTCTCCACATTTTGATATCCACTTCGCTTAGGCTTGGTATCAAGCGCTGCATTATTGTTTTTGTACAGTACTTGATCAAATACCGGAATAACATGACGTAATCTTTGCCGACCACTGTCTTACAGGAATACCCTCTTTATTTTATTACGGACACCATAATTTCAATTTGGTTATGATTTTAAATCTAGTTTGTTTTTTTAATTTGTTATTTTTCCGAAGTTTTATCAATCCATACGTTAGAACAGGTAAACTCATTTAAATATTTATGTTATAATTTGACATATTTACCTGTTACTGATATATCTGGAAATATTAAACATTTTAATGGTTTTCACAACCACAAAAACCCAAAAACATACCAGGTTAAAAGCATATAAAGTTCTAGCAAGACCTGTCCTCATGTATGGTAGTGAGGCCTGGACTGTCCGAAACTCAGATGTTCAACGCCTAACAACTGCAGAAATGAGATTTCTAAGGAGGACTGCCGGCTACAGCTTGCTTGACCACAAAAGGAATGAACTAATTACAAAAGAATTGGAAATTACACCTATTTATGAACATCTCAACCACTATAGACAAAAATGGCTTAACCATGTCAATAGAATGGACCGTTCCAGACTCCCAAGACAAATTCTCCGCTATATACCACATGGAAGACGATCTTTGGAACGCCCCCTGAAAAGATGGACGGAGACCGTAACAGGCCACTAGGCCTAATGCCTGCAAGGACGATGATGATATCAACTTCTATAGTTATGTAGCGTCTGAGTGAAATGAAGGTAACAATGCCTGCGAAATGAGCCCAGGGTCCAGCGCCGAAAGTTACCCAGCATTTGCTCTTAATGGGTTGAGGGAAAGCCCGGGAAAAACCTTAATCAGATAACTTGTCCCAAACAGGATTTGGACCGAGATCCGTTCGTTTCACGGTAAAACATGCTATTTCACATTGGTGGACTCTAGTTTGTTAATGCATATCTAAGTGCATTTTTAATATTATTTGTTCACCTATTTCCGTCCTTACTTTTAGCACATTTTTAGCGCCTATCAACCCCCAGCCTAATAATCATACTGCATTATTAGACACAATTTATGTATGTATTTATTCACACTGCAATGGGTATATGCAGTGGTAACTAATTACACTCAATAATGACAATAATAAACTTATTAATTAAAAATACAATTAATAATAATACTAATAATTAATACTAATACTAATAATAATAATAGTAATAACAACAACAAGAACAACAACAACAGGGAATATACTAAATTAAATGAAACGATCACTTAAAATAACATTTGAAATATTCTAATTTGTATCTTAAAACTAAGATCGAACTAAAACCCACAAGTATATGTTCATATCTGCACAAGTACCTTTCAACATTACACTCATTTCGCTGTCAACTCACTCACTGCACTGGAACTACGACACATTTCACTGATTCTATCCTGATTTCACTAACACTTCAAAAACATTTCACTGTTCAAATTCTTTGCACTGCCACTATAAACTATAAAGCTTCACTGACAGGAACACGTTTCACTTACACAGCACACTTCACTGACACGACATACTTCTTCACTGATACAACACACTTCACTGACACAACATAATTCTTCATTGATACAACACTTCAATAACAACATATCATTTACACCTTTTAACTACTGTGTATAATGACCGTCTATTAGTAAGGTCCTTAAGCCTATTTTTAAATGCATTTTTGGTTGTTGGTAAAGCCTTTAGTAAGTCTGCAGGTAAAGCATTCCAGTCCCTGACAGTACGATTGAGAAAAGAAAACTTTCCAGTGTCCGTCCTCTGCTTTCTTTCCCTCCATGACGGAAAGGTAAAAAAACGAGTGGGATATTACGCCGGAATCACCATACAGCACCTTGTTAAGGCATTTTATTTATTTTTTTTTTCAGATGGCGTGCCGAAGTACTTTTAAGCTGCGACCATAAAATGCGGATAAGATGAATGATCTTCTGAAGTAAAATTTGCAGCTAGTTCTGGTAATTACACAGCAATCTCAACGACTATCACCAGTTAATATTTGAGGAGAAAAATTCGCTCTGGCGCAGGGGATCGAACCCGGGTCCTTGGTTCTACGTACCAAGCGCTCTGACCACAGAGCTACGCCGAATTCAATCCACAGCACCGGATCGAACCTTCCTCCAGTGTTTCCCTTTGTGGCCTGACTCCAAGTTAGGCATATATGTTGACGTATGTGTCTAGTGTCAACTGCCATTATACTAGGAGTGCATTCAGTTGAGTGATTTATTTGGCCGGGATTCCGCAGTTATGACGCACTGCTAGCTATGAGAATATTATGGATTTATTAATTTGTCCTACAGAATAATCTCTGTAATGGGAACACTGAAGGAGGAAGTTTCGATCCGGTGCTGTGGATTGAATTCGGCGTAGTTCAGTGGTCAGAGCGCTTGGGACGTAGAACCAAGGACCCGGGCTCGAGCTCCGGCGCCGGAGCGAATTTTTCTCTTCAAATATTAATTGTCAACATTACAGAGATTATTCTGTAGGACAAATTAATAAATCCATAATGGACTATCACCAGGTTTAGAAATCGGTGCTCGTCCTTGACGTCCCCAATGTTTTTAGCCGGTACATAGTCGTAGGCATTACAAATAGTTTTATTATCTGGCTACTGTTTCCATCTAATATCACCGAGGCTCATATGCAGTTTTGTGTCGGACTTCATGACGGATCGTTAAGATCCATACGAAACGAGGAAAAATAAATATGAAATTGAGAGAATTACTAAAATGAAATTGCTGAAATTAAGGGAAAAAAAATAACCCCGGGAGAACTTCATCCTCCAATTCCTTCAGTCAAATTCGAATTCTAGAGTTTGAATCCCTACACTGTTACGTTGAGAGGCTGTAGACTGCATAGGGTTGTCAGATTTTAAAAATATACAAGCGACTTAATAATGTACAGAGTATTTCATAAGTAACGAGTCTATCGAAAAATCAACTATTTTGGATAATTTTTTGAAATGATGTTCATCCTCACGAGAAAGAACCCTTCCCGGTGCCGTACAGTCGATTTGGAAACAAACACACCCTCCCCTCGCCACCAGAGGAAGCTACTTATCCATGTGTAATGTGCATTTGATGCCAACTTAAAATGACCTGGAGCGTGGCCTTCTATACGCCAAGGATAACGACACACGGTCATGTCTATACACATTGTTGATAGACTGCAATGATAAAATGCCACGCAGCCGCTTAACGTTATTGTAGAAGAGAAAAATTGCGGCCTGGTTTGAACTTGGAAACAGTGTCGCTCAAATTAAGCATTTATTCCGTAGACGAAGTGTTTCCAGGCAGGTGGATCGGTCGCACAGGCCCCATCTGTTGGCCTTCGCGATCACCTGATTTGACTCTCCTGGACTTCTTTTTCTGAGAATTCATGAAGGATCGTGTCCATGCAACTAAGCTACACATCATTCCTGAATTAGTGGAATTAATTGAACACACGATACAAATGGTTACGCCTGACAAGCTCACTAGAATCCATGAAGAGTTGATACGCCGCTTACATTTGTGCATTCAGCAGAACGGAAGACATTTTGAAAATTGTACAACATAATTTTTCAACAATTGAAACTGTTTTTACATTTATGTGTTTTAAAACACTAACCATTCTTTCGTTTAATAGCTCTGGCGGCGAGGGGAGGGGGGTGTTTGTTCCCAAATCGACTGTACGGCACCAGAAAGGGTTCTTTCTCGTGAGGATGAACTTCATTAAAAAAATTATCCAAAATAGTTAATTTTTCGATAGACTCGTTACTTATGAAAGACCCTGTATTAACACAGTGAAGTCCACACCTGTGGAGTAACGGTCAGCGCGTCTGGCTGCGAAACCAGGTAGCCCGGGTTCGAATCCCGGTCGGGGCAAGTTACCTGGTTGCGGTTTTTTCCGGGGTTTTCCCTCAACCCAATACGAGCAAATGCTGGGTAACTTTCGGTGTTGGACCCCGGACTCATTTCACCGGCATTATCACCTTCATATCATTCAGACGCTAAATAACCTAGATGTTGATACAGCGTCGTAAAATAACCCAATAAAAACACAGTGTAGCCTATGTATGTAGGCTATAAGATAATTAAGTAATTACTTTTTCAACATTTAAATGATTGTTTGTTATAATTCACAATACCGTATCATTTAATGCGACAATGTAATAAGCCCTATAAAAAAATGGAAATGCATTTTCGTTAAGCAACATTTAGATTAACATACAAACATCAAAATGCAAATATTTAAAATGGTAGGACAGTATTCTCTTAAATCTGCATACCCTCAAGTCTAAACACTGTGCGAGGTACATTTGCTACGCGAATTTAAATTGCACTTAGAAATGGGTAATATCTTTAAAAGCGGGACATTCTAGGTCCTGCGACGGATATGAGCGGGACACGGGAAACTTTCCTGAAAATCGGGAATGTCCCGCCATATCGGGACATCTGGAAATCCTAAGACTGCATGATTTATAATCGTGTCGTACATTCAACCAGTCTAAGACAGATATCCTCCTTGTTGTTATGGGACCTTATATTATGTGTCAATTGTGAAAAAAAATAAATAATAATAATGAATTATTTTAGCTGGCAGAGTTAAGGCCGTAAGGCCTTCTCTTCCACTCAATCAGCAAAAAGTATATCTACATATGTATGAACTTACAAAGAATTCAACAATTGACCGTTTTTGCAAAACTTGCTAACTGCAAAATTTGCAAAATTGAGATTTTGATGGATTCGTTAACATAAGGCAGGCCTCTACATGATGTTCAAAGCGTCTTGGTAAAATTGGGTTATTTCTCTTCATTGCAGTTTGTCAAAGTGTGATCGTTTTTTCAAAACTTGCTTTCTGCTATAAGTAAGACATACAGCGAAACTTGCTTACTATAGTGTTTTGTCTCTCCTGTAAATTTTAGTTTTTTCAGTTTGCAAGTTTTGAAAAAACAGTCCTCAATTTGATTTAGATAAGAGTTACATGTATACAAGAGTTATTTACGAATTAAACAACAAAATACTATGAACTATTAATTAAACACTGAAATACGAACTGTGTAGCAGAATTAAGCTAAAATACATAGAATGTTAATATATTTCAAATAATATTAGATAATAGAAAGAGATTATTATGAGACAATTTTGAAAATACAGCACTATCAGGATGATGTCTAAAGGAAGGAGTAACAATGTAGACAGTGATAGTTTAAATCAGTATGATTGGAGTGAAATGCTAATAAGGTTATCTTTTAAGCTGTTTTCAAAAGTTTTTATTGCCTTGCAGCCCCTAATATTTTGTGAGAAGGAATTCCATTGTCGCGAGGTGGATACTGTAAAAGATGAATAACAAGATGTTCTATGAAGAAGTATACTTAACGTGCCAAAGATAAGTGATCCAGTATTTACGTCGTGGTTAGAGTATAGATAAAGGAAACGAGACGAAAGGTAATTTGGTGTTGAAGTGTGCAGAATTCGAAAGAGTAAAGACTAAGGGTACTATACATAGACATTTCGCTAGCCCGGGCTACGAGCGTGCTAAATAGGATTCATATCATATCATATTGCTAACACTGGTTTATGAATACGAAAAACGTTAGTTCGCTGATCATCCACCGGAAGCCCGCGCTAAGAATGTCTATGAATACGGCCCAAAGAGTTTAAAGTTCTACGTTCTTTAAGTCGGAGCCACGAAAGACGAGTTAATATAAATGTAAAATCGACACAGTATTCTAATTTCAATAAAACGTAAAACATATTTCAATCGCTGTGTAAGATACATTACATATTGGTGTATTGGAAAATGTTGGAGCAGTTTTGGAAACCCCTGAGTACTGAATCTTACGATAAGATGAAATGGCAATACGGAAAGAAGTCTTCCTATGTTCGATTCGAAGCACACTGGTAAATGGAGACGACTGTACAGCGCATGTAAAAAATACGCCCATTTCGGTTTGATAGAATTCATCCCCTTCTCGCTGTTGATCCATGTAGATAGATGATCTTTGAGGGTTCTCAAACCTAAGTTGATGCCATTACATTTAGAAGGGAGCGTTTTTATTCGAACAGGGTGCTGATGCGTGTCTCGGTTCCCGCTTTCAGCTCATTTATACGAATAAATTCTGTCTATGAATACCATTCTTCCGTCGGTCCGCACGGCGCCCCAGGTGGTAAACGCGAGCACTTCGCCCATTGCCATAATCCGTATTTTGTATCCACACTTTTAAAATAACTTCCATCCTCAAAGTTATGGGTCTTACTTTCGGTCTTAGTACCATCCTGAGATATTTTTGTGGTGTACAATATCGGGGTTAGTAAAGTCAGTCCCTACTTACTTACTGGCTTTTAAGGAACCCGGAGGTTCATTGCCGCCCTCACATAAGCCCGCCATTGGTCCCTATCCTTAGTAAGATTAATCCAGTCTCTATCATCATATCCCACCTCCCTCAAATCCATTTTAATATTATCTTCCCATCTACGTCTCGGCCTCCCCAAAGGTCTTTTTCCCTCCGGCCTCCCAAATAACACTCTATATGCATTTCTGGATTCGGCCATACGTGCTACATGCCCTGCCTATCTCAAACGTCTGGATTTAATGTTCCTAATTATGTCAGGTGAAGAATACAACGCGTGCAGTTCTGTGTTGTGTAACTTTCTCCATTCTCCTGTAACTTCATCCCTCTTAGCCCCAAATATTTTCCTAAGCACCTTATTCTCAAACACCCTTAATCTATGTTCCTCTCTCAAAGTGAGAGTCCAAGTTTCACAACCATAAAGAACAACCGGTAATATAACTGTTTTATAAATTCTAACTTTCAGATTTTTTGACAGCAGACTGGATGATAAAAGCTTCTCAACGGAATAATAACAGGCATTTCCCATACTTATTCTGTGTTTTATTTCCTCCCCAGTATCATTTATATTTGTTACTGTTGCTCCCAGGTATTTGAATTTTTCCACCTCTTCAAAGGATAAATTTCCAATTTTTATATTTCCATTTCGTACAATATTCTCGTCACGGGACATAATCATATACTTTGTCAATTCGGGATGATATGATATGATATATGATATGATATGATATGATATGATATGATATGATATATGATATGATATGATATGATATGATATGATATGATATGATATGATATGATATGATATGATATGATATATGATATGATATGATATGATATATGATATGATATGATATATGATACGATATGATGATATGATACGATATGGTATGATATATGATATGATATGATACGATATGATATATGATATGATATGATACGATATGGTATGATATATGATATGATATGATATGATATGATATGATATATGATATGATATGATATGATATGATATGATATGATATATGATATGATATGATATATGATATGATATGATATGATATGATATGATATGATATGATATGATATGATATGATATGATATGATATGATATGATATATGATATATTTGTCAGCCAACTTTACAATTCACAGTTGTGATGGATCGTCACATTTCTGCTTTTCGATCCACTATCCCTTTAATACATATCACTCTTTTCTATTAATACATTCATTTGCCAAGTATTTCTTGACTACTTCCTATTCTGTTTTCACTGAATTGCTATATAGCCTTCCCTGTCTTTACTCTTCTATCCTTTCTCGTACCTAGACTGCATCGCTCCCATTTCTCGCTTTCGTATTAAATATCGCATATTCCTTTTCTTAATAATTCACATTTTTTTCATTCATTTTCTTCTCTACTCTCAAATCTACGTACTCTTAATCATTCTCTTCCAGCTATTTTCTCCTGAATAAATTGTATACATTTCCCTTTCTCTAATTTTATTTAAGTATTTATCTCTTTCTCGTCACTTCACTCCTAAATTTCCTATTTTATTACCTCTTTCCATATATGTATTCCTATAATACTCCTTCAGTTATAGTACCCGCTTCTTATGAAGTTATGAATATGTCTCTTTACAAGACAATTTGCCTCTGTAATATTCACCAACCTATTTTTTGAAGATCCTTTCTACAGCATATTTGTGCCTCAGATACAATTCAGTACTTTTATTCATTTTGTAAACTTTTTCATATTGTTTTTAATGCCCCGGAAGAGGGCTCATATTTATGTACTTGGCCATTCTATGGATTCCGCTTGCTCTAGCAACGAGCACGATTTGCGCCTTCCACGTTTGACTGCATTCATTACTGCCGCGATTTATCTTCATTAACGCATTACACACCGACGGAGAACTCCTAATAACCGAAAGCGGTAAGTTGATTCTTAATCATTCAAAGCTAAGAGCAAACGTTGGATGTTGAATTATTTCTGAATGTATCTTCTGTCTTCGTCAGAAGTTTGTACACTGACGTTCAAAGGTATCTGACCTCACTAATCGATAGTTTTCGATAATTTGTTCGTGTAAGTGTCGCTTCTATAATTATTACTTCTATGAATAGATGGCGAAGGTAAGGCAGTGTAGCCAATAGTACATAAATAATGTAGAAGTGGGTAAAGTCAATCAGTGTGTGTGTAATCGATCATTTGCCATTTTTATTGAAAATTATACATTTTCTCAGTTACTTGTTAAAATTTTGTTATGCTGACTTCATTGCCTTACATTGTAAATGTAAGCGAGAGGGACAACAAAAAGCTTGCGAAAGCCAACAATGCGAACTCTGTGTAATTACCGTTGAAGTGAAAATTGTTATTTTCAACTTTTTCTCTTAAATGAAAACAAAGTCTTACAAACTCTAAATTATAGTCAGCAGTGAAAGGAGACAGGAAGTATACGTAAGTACTTTTCGTTGAGATTGTATGCTGAAATAATAGTTTTGCAGTTCGTAAATGTTAGTATTGAAACTTATTATTTTAAGAAAACTTGTATCTTTGTAGGGTAAAGTCGATCATGCCATCGACCTACTCGAAGCAGATACCAGCAGGAAGAATAAATTGTTCACCGAAATACCTCAAACTAACACTTATAAACAGGGAAGTGTCATAGTATAGCTTATATTGATGGGATAGTGGGGAAAGAGGAAGGCGAAATTATGGTGAATTTCTTGCGTAAGAGAAGCACTGCCAAATGAACATATTTTGTACACTCCTTTGTACCTGACTATGGGAACAACGTAGTTTCTAAAGTGACATGAGGAGGAGAAGATTTCAAATAACATCTGATATGAACCTAAGCAATGTTGAGTTGCATTTTAGATTATAATTGAAGGATGGTATTTCAATGTAAATTTTGAATTATTAAATCTTTGTTTGTTGGTATGTGAAGTATTAAAATGTGTTTTTATGTTTTATAAGTTGGCAATCATAGTCACGATTGTACAGTGGAGACATATAGGCCTAATTGTATCGAATAGTATGATCACAGTAACAAAAGATACACTATATAAAGCTATAGGCATATATCGAAGATTATTATTGTTTTTACACCCCTTATAACAAATAAAATATATGTAAGACACTTAATTTGTTTTTAAAAAACATAAACAGTGATCGACTTTACTCCGCAATATTTCAAAATCGATCTTAAACTAAAAATTAAATGGTGATCAACTTTACCCTATTTAAGCAGGTAACTTCGATCATAAGTCAAATAAAAAAAAACAGTTTTTTATAGATTGTAATTCAATTCTTGTAACGTCTCTTCATAGGTGAAGGATATGAAGACAAAATGCTATCATCTGAGGAACTTCGCTCCATTGATAACCTCAATATCATTAAAAAATTTCACCCTCTTCTACAGTAGTTTTCGATAATTTGTTCGTGTAAGTGTCGCTTCTTTAATTATTACTTCTATTCAAAAGTTCATCCTCCCACTTTTTGTTTAAATACCTCAAAAAATAACCTCCTGAAATTAATAGCACTACTTACTGTACACTCTGTAGTCAATAAAATACGAATATACTTTGGAAATGATTAGACTGATTTGAAATGGCCTGAGAAACGGATAAGTTTACAAAAGAAGTAATTAACTTAATATTTCAATATTTCCAGAAGAAAATAGCAAATTTTTATATTAATTTTGAATAATGATAACTTGGAGAATATCGTAAAGTGAATGTTGATAATTATTCCACAGAAAGCATTATATAATAATTACTTACTTACTTACTTACAAATGGCTTTTAAGGAACCCGAAGGTTCATTGCCGCCCTCACATAAGCCCGCCATCGGTCCCTATCCTGCGCAAGATTAATCAAGTCTCTATCATCACACCCCACCTCCCTCAAATCCATTTTAATATTATCCTCCCATCTACGTCTCGGCCTCCCTAAAGGTCTTTTTCCCTCCGGTCTCCCAACTAACACTCTATATGCATTTCTGGATTCGCCCATACGTGCTACATGCCCTGCCCATCTCAAATTCTGGATTTTAAGTTCCTAATTATGTTAGGTGAAGAATATAATGAGTGCAGTTCTGTGTTGTGTAACTTTCTCCATTCTCCTGTAACTTCATCCCGCTTAACCCCAAATATTTTCCTAAGCACCTTATTCTCAAACACCCTTAACCTATGTTCCTCTCTCAGAGTGAGAGTCCAAGTTTCACAACCATACAGAAGAACCGGTAGTATAACTGTTTTATAAATTCTAACTTTCAGATTTTTGGACAGCAGGCTGGATGATAAGAGCTGCTCAACCGAATAATAACAATAATTATAATTATAATAATATAATAATTAATATTAATAATTTATTTATTTAATCTGGCAGAGCTAAGGCCAGTAAGCCTTCTCTTCCGTCCAGCCAGACTCTAATTCTAATTGAATACAATTGCTTACATAGTTATCACTTTAATATCTAGACCATAAAACAACATGAAAGTAAATAATGAAAGTTGGATAAGTAATGTTAGTGTGACAATAATAAACATTGGTAAGAAATAGTTATAATAATAATAATAATAATAATAATAATAATAATAATAATAATAATGAGATACTTTAGATATTTATCTAAATGGTTATATATATATATATATATATATATATATATATATATATATATATATATATATATATATATATAACCATTAAACATTGAGAAACCTGAAACAGCTATTACTGTTAACAAGAATTGTTAGAAAAATATTTCGTTAGCCTATTCTTAAATTGGTTTGATGTCTGACAGTCCCTGACATTACTCGGTAGGGAATTCCAAAGTCGAGGAACAGCCACAGTGAAAGAAGATGAATAAGAGGATGTTCGGTGGGAGGGAATGGATAATATTGAGGAGTGTTGTGATCGTGTGTCTAGGTTATGATGGGTGGATAAATTTTGAAAACGAGGCGCAAGATAGACAGGAGTGGAGAAATGCAATATGTGAAAGAGAAGGGAAAGACAGTGGATTTTCCTACGATCTTCTAGACGGAGCCAGGACAACATTTCGAGAGATGGTGTTACGTGATCAGCCCGGCGAATATTGCAGACGAAACGGACGCACATATTATGAACACGTTGTAGTTTCTGCGCCGAAGTAACGCTTAGGTCAGTAAGCAGAATATCACAGTAATCGAAGTGGGGCATCACGAGTGTTTGCACTAACATTTTTTTTCATGGAAAAGGGTAGAAAATTCTTCAATCGCCTAAACGAGAATACCGTTTTGCAGGTTTCTGCAACTTGAATGTTCCAATTTAAACTTTTGTTCATATAAATACCTAGATTCTTTACTGATTCACTGAACGGAATTTCGGTGCCGTATATTTTAATCGGGAACAAATCTGGTATGGTAATAGTGCTTAACAAACGTGAATGGCCCACAATGATTGACTGTGATTTTGCTGGATTTATTTTAAGTCGGAATTTCCGTGTCCATGTCCAGATTGAGTCCAAATCGTCATTAATTTTAGTTATTGCATCATTTATTTCGTCAGTGTGGAATTATATATATATATAATTTGGATAATTTTAAAAATGTTTCAATGTGTGTATGATTCATCGGATCCTGTCTAATTTATCCCCTTCCGATTTCAGTTGGCTCTGCTGTAATCGACTCTGACAGCCAGGAATATGGCTTCTGGAACGCCGAGGACAGCAATAAGTACTTGTTGCTTGGACGAGTTCCTCGGCCGTACTTCACTTCAGACTTCCTGTATATAAATTCGCAGCACATATCTCCAAATTCGGCTGACGGGCAAAACTCGATTTCTGATGGCGTGGATGCAGCACGGGGAATGACGTGAGAAGCGACAAGCAACTGTTACGTACTTTTCGAAGTGCCTCGTCAAGCTCCTATCCTCTACTCATTTAAAGCTTGAATCAGCGTTGCCAACCTGAACACGAGCTAGTCGGCTACAAACATCCCGAAATTCAGCTACAAAAACTGAAATTAAGCTACGCTCAAAACTTGGAGAATTTGCGTATATGTTGTTCAATGTGCTGCGTTTAATGATGATTTCATTGCCCATTATATTAATTTAATAAAAATAATTCGAAAGAACTACGAATATAATAATAATTATTATAATTATTATTATTATTATTAATATTATTATTAATGGGGTTGTTAATGTTAATATTTATAATAATCATTATTATTTCTTACAAACCGAAAAATCAATACATAGGCCTAAGCATCAACACACTTCTATAGATTTAGTAAAGCGTTGCTCAACCCGATCTACAAACCATGCAGCAATATAAAAAAGGGAAAGTATTTATTAGCTCACCTAATGAAAAGGTCCGGGGTTCGATCCCAGGTGGTGACAGGATTTTTTCTCGTTGCCAAACTTTCAGAACGGCCCCGAGGTTCACTCAGCCTCCTATAAAATTGAGTACCGGGTCTTTCCCGGGGGTAAAAGGCGGCCAGAGCGTGGTGCCGACCACACCACCTCATTCTAGTGCCGAGGTCATGGAAATCATGGGGCTCTACCTCCATGCCTCCCAAGTCCCTTCATGGCATGTTACGGGGATACCTTTACCTTTTACCTAATGAAATCCAGTTGATCCCTCTGATAACACTTGCTAACATAAGTATACAAAAAAGTCACAGTGCCCATGTGTTTATACATATTTGTCTACGTATTTATAGGTACATACTTACAGTTATTGAGTAATAAATAGAATCGACGATCAATGTTATGATGTTTACAATGTTTTCGACAACGTGTCGCAGCAAGTGGACAATGGGATAGATATGCGTGGGAAGGGCCAGTTTTTAAAATCTAAGAGGCTTAAGTTTGGGCGGCCGGGTAGCTCAGTTGGTAGAGCAGCTGGCTACGGACTGGAAGGTCCGGGGTTCGATCCCAGGTGGTGACGGGATTTTTTCTCGTTGCCAAACTTTCAGAATGGCCCCAAGGTTCACTCAGCCTTCTATAAAATTGAGTACCGGGTCTTTCCCGGGGGTAAAAGGCGGTCAGAGCGTGGTGCTGACCACACCACCTCATTCTAGTGCCGAGGTCATGGAAAGCATGGGGCTCTACCTCCATGCCCCCCAAGTGCCTTCACGGCATGTTACGGGGATACCTTTACCTTTTTTAAGAGGCTTAAGTTTCATTGTTATTTTGAAGTCGGAATACGGTTCTTTTTGCGGAGTAGGCAACCCCTAATAAAAGCTCCGCTGTGTGCCGGGAAGTTCACAAGCAGAGGAACTGTCAGGTTACTGGTTTACTTTTGTTGGGTAGGCGACCACTAATAAACCGCCTGACGGGTGTCTGCAAATTCACGAGTACAGAAATTGTCAGTTAGGTAATAGGCGCTATTCACATAATAGGAGAATAAAACTGAAAATAGCACTGCTATCCTTGCCATAAATGCGGGTCACATTGTTCAGAATTCAGTCTGTGACACAAAGCTTCTACCGGTATGTTTTCGTAATTCTAATGAGGAAGTGAGGAAATTCTGGTGGGTATTAGTATGAGAAAATAAATTTGTTAAAAGAAAGTGTTTACACATAAAATTTGAGTATTCACAGATGGTCGCTCGATCGAATCTCAATTCGGCTACATTTTGACATTCGGCTACGACCATTCTGCTACAAGCTACATGACTAAAAATTAAGCTACGTTTAGCCGAATTCGGCTACGGTTGGCAACGCTGGCTTGAATCTTTTCACATCAAAAACTAAACTCTACCTTAGGCCGTAATAATTTAATGAAAGTAGATCTTCTGCCGTACTCACCCTATTCATTCCGAAACAGACTGATGCCCACGTGCATCAACGTCGGTTAGTGTAATCACCGGTTAAAATTGTCACCTAACCCCTGGTTAAGCATTTTTACAGTGGATCGACCTCGGTTACGACTTAAATAAGAGGTTAACCACAGTAATCTCTAACCGGCCATATTCGAGCGGTTAAAAGAGATAACCAGTGATTAGTAGAGCAAGTAAAGCAAAATGGCGGCCAGAGCCACAGATGTTTATTTCGAAGACGATTATTATTGCACAGTAGCCTACTTGAATTTCTTGGATAGAGCATGAACGTGAAGTTTCTTTTAGTGGAAAGAGAGAATTCTTACGAGGAATTAGGTGACAGAAAATTTCAGGAGGTATTTCGTTTATCAAAATGTACAAATGGATCACTTGAAATAACACAAAACGTCATATTTCTCCTATGGATCGGTTGCTTATATTACGATTCTATGTAACTATTATTTTCTGTACTAAAAGGGGGGGATACTCGAATATCTCTTTCTTAATGTCACTGGCTGAACAAAGAGAGGTTATGGATGGATCTTGGGATAATGAACAGTTTCCTCGTGTAAATGGGGTCCTGGATCGTATACACATTCCTACTAATCTTCTGCATCCTTTTCCTTTATAGATATTCCATCTTTATATATATATAGGGGAGATTCGGGTAGTATCGGACATCGGGTAATATCGGACAATGAGTTTCTTTCATCTACCACACGACGATAGTACCTGATTGACATGGTTACGTTTCTGTGATGTCGCATAGAGAAGCGTAACCATGTCCTTCAGGTACTACCATATGGTGGTAGATGAAAGAAACGCACTGTTCGATATTACCCGATGTCCGATACTACCCGACTCTCCCCTATATATATATATATATATATATATATATATATATATATATACTATTTAAATCTAGTAATTGAGTCTATCGATACTTCAACCTCACATTAGGATATAATCATTTTTGCATTCAATTTTCTATTTTGTACGATTTTAACCTAACAGCACTGAAAAGCAAAGAAATGCAACTCGCAAATATAACAGCGCCCAAAGGCAAACAAATGCAAAACGAAAATGTAGGACACGTTCATTTCGATGTAGAACGGAGTGAGCGCAGCCGTTTTTAGACGTTGACTATTATCTTTGCAGCGGTATGGATGCTTTCCTTTAGTAATTTTGTAGAAACAGTGTACCATCATAGACATTACTCTGGTTAAATGAGGTGTCAGCTAGCCATGTTTAAGTAATCGGTAATTGTGAATGGTGCACAGAAATTACATTTTAACCACTATTACTGTTTAACCGTCGTTTCGTAATCTATGATTACTGCGTTTTTAACCGATGTTGATACACTTCGCCATGAAGGTGCTGGACTAGGTTCGGCATCCATCAAGATGAATGTTTCCACCAGCACACAGTGTGCAAAAACGCAAATCTCTACGAAACTTTGTACAGATCTTATGGGTATCACACACGAGGTTCATCCAGGAAGTAAGTTCCAATGGCCGAAGTAGTAGTAGAGTTTAAAAAGTGCGCGTCAGCTACTATGGCTATTTGGGCCCTTATCTAAAATTCTTAATATAACAAAGACATAAATAATATAATAATCAGGGTGCTAAAAGAACTAAAAAGCGTTGTCACGGTAAAAAGAGGTACACAAATGCAGTATACAGAAGGTGATTTCTACAGAATCATAAAAGTGAGCAATTCTGCGACCCTAGGTGGTATTAAAAACGAACAATCTATACTAATAATAAATCTGTAGCTGAAATTTTTCTGATAATTTTCGATTTTCCAAAAATAATTGGACCTAACATATATAATTAACCACCCTGAAACCGAAAATCGCTTTTTTGAAATTTTTGTTTGTATGTCTGTCTGTATGTTTGTTACCTTTTCACGCGATAATGGATGAACGGATTTCGATGAAAATTGGAATATAAATTAAGTTCGTTGTAACTTAGATTTTAGGATATATGGCATTCAAAATACTTTATTTAAAAGGGGGGTTATAAGGGGGCCTGAATTAAATAAATCGAAATATCTCGCTTATTACTGATTTTTATGAAAAATATTACATAACAAACGTTTCTTTAAAAATAATTTGCGATAAGTTTTATTCCTTGAAAAATTTCGATAGGACTGATATTTAATGATATAAATGAGTTTTAAAATTAAAATAACTGCCATCTAAGGCCGTGTAATGAATTAAAAAACAAATGACTTCGTCTATAAGGGGCCTTGGATAGCAACAATCGAAAGCTATTAAACATAGCCTACAGACAATGTTTCTGTGTTTGTATGAAGTAATATCAGAAGCTAAATTAACCGATTTGTATAATTAATTATTATTTCACCATTGGAAAGTGTAGTTTCTCTAGATGGACATAATGCTATAATGTTATTACAGTAACGTCTGAGTAAATCGAGGACAGGTAAGATTAAAATAGCTTCTTATGCACAGAAAATTTGATAGGCTATTTTGTACATTCGTTTTCTGTATTTCTTAAAATAATATTTATGTACACTCATTTTAATCTCAGAGAATTAACGGACAACGAGAGTGTATTGATTTAGTATGCAGTAGCTTAGCAATCCATTATTTTATAATTCAAATTTTAACTATGCTCAATTGAATCGTGTTAAAATACATAACATATATATGCAATAAATGCAATGCAAACGAAATTGGGCAATGAGCGAAGCAGATTATCTTGCGCTGTTGTAAAAGTTGTTCCCTGGATCAAACGTCCTATTTTAATTATGTAATTACTTTATATTTATTTCTAACAGGTGCAGCGGAGCGCACGGGTACGGCTAGTTAAATAATAAAACTAAGGCCACCAGAGTAAATTGTGTATCATATTTTAAAAACAATAAAATTTTATAAAATATTCGGATGTATAAAGTCCGAAATGTCAACAATGTAAAATCAAATATAAAACAACAAATGTAACCTCCGGATGTAAAGGGTCCGGAGGACAAGTAAAACGGGTCAATAAAAAACTACATCACCTTATCCAGTCCTGTATTCGATAAAAATCTCAGAATTGCATTTGTACAATTAAAATCATTTCCAAGAGCGTCGCGTAGTGTCGGCCGAATTCCATATTGCCGGCGGGCACGGCCATATTTTCTGCAACGCAATAAAAAATGTTCCACCGTAAGTGGAACACGGCACATATCACACTCCGGCTGAGGCTCGCCACGTAGGAGATGGCTACCAATGGCCGATAAAGAAAACAAAATCATCAGTAAGGAAGAAATATTTATTGCACTATTTACGGAGATTCACTGGCTACTTATCAACATAGTCACCATCGTTATTGAGGCATTTATCGTAACAGTGCACCAACGTTTGTATGCCCGTGTCATAGGAATCTGCCCCCAACGTCTGGCGCCATTACGTCACTGCCGTTTGTACCTCACAAGGGAAGGGTTTCGGCTCGAACAGGAATTTCGTATCCAAAATTTGTATACAGGACCATCTTTACATCTCTGTAAAGCTCCCAAAAGCATTCGTTTGTGTAATGTGTGTGGTTTGTCTGTTAGAGCACTGTACAAGTTGAGGGGTGGGGAGAGCACTGCACAAATTAAGGGGATGGGACACCTTTCCCGTAAGCCTAGCCTAGCCTAGAAGCTAGTGCGAGTGGTAAAATGTCTAGAGCCCATTTAAGAACATTTTTCTCCAACGTTCTGTCTGAAAATATTGCAGCTAATAAAACATGTACACTGTTGTGTGAGTCATTGAATGCGCACAAGGACACAACCTTAATACATGAATCATTCCAAGGCTAGGACATGGAATGTATGATCATTCCACCTAAAAGAAGTAAATATATTCAGTCTCTGGATATCTATTTCCTTAGACAATACAAAATATATGCTCGGAGGATAACAGATTGCATAAGGACTCTTGCTGAGAATCCAGAACTTAACTTGGGAAATCGAGTGTTTATAATGAAAATGCACTCTGTTACTCATAACCAGTTGTCTGCTGCAGTATACCGCCCTATGCTTCAGTATTCCTGGCAGTCAACTGGTTACGTGAATCGTGAACAAGTCTCGGACTTCAAAAATGTAATTCAGGTGGCATTTGATTTTTCAGCACTGGAGTGTGGTTCAGAAGATTGTTCAGGTGTTGCTTCTGCGTGTTGTGCTTATTGCTCTGCTCCATGCTGTTTCATGCATTAATAGAGAATCCTCATGTACATTTTTAAAGAAGTGTATTGACCAATACCAACCAAACGGAGAGTTACACAAATGAATGCTTTTACGGACTTCATCACCATTGTGAGATAAACCTCTATACAAATTTTTAACCAAAAATTCCTGTTCGAGCCGAAACCCTTCCCTTGTCAGAGTCTTGTGGAAACGTTTTCCTGCCAGAAAGCGCTTCATGAGACGGAGGAGATGAAAGTCACTTGGAGTGAGGTCGGGGCTGTAGGGTGGATGGTTGAAGATCTCTCATCCAAACTGAAGCAACAGATTCCGTGTGGCGTTGGCTGTATGGGGTCGTGCAAAAGCGTATTGCCTCTTGTCAGCATTCCACGTCTCTTGTTCTGGATCGCCCTCCTCAGATTTCGCAATGTCTAACAATACCGCTCAGCATTAACGGCCTCTCCTCGCGGTAAAAACTCGCACATGAGGAAACCACGTCGATCCCAGAAGACAGTGCACATGATTCTGTGTTTAATTGCCTCTCGAGTGCCATTTATATTTGTTAGTGTTGCTCCAAGATATTTACATTTTTTCATCTCTTCAAAGGATAAATTTCCGATTTTTATATTTCCATTTCAATCTATGTTCTGGTCACGAGACAATCATATACTTTGTCTTTTCAGGATTTACTTCTAAAACTATCTTTTTACTTGCTTCAAGTAAAATTGCCATGTTTTCTCTAATAGTTTGTGGATTTTCTTCTCCTAACACATTCTCGTCATCCGCATAGACAACCAGCTGATGTAACCCGTTCAATTCTAAACCCTCTCTTTTTCTGGACTTTCATAATGGCATATTCTAGAGCAAAGTTTTAGTTAGTTAGTTAGTTAGTTAGTTAGTTAGTTAGTTAGTTAGTTAGTTAGTTAGTTAGTGGGGCTTAAAAAGGGCGCGTCAGCTACTATGTCTATTTGCGCCCTTATCTAAAATCTTTCACTAAACACGAACACAATACAATAACCAGAATGCTTAAAAGAACTAAAAAGCGTTGTCACGGTTAAAACGAGGCAAACAAATGCAGTTTCAACAAGGTGAAGCATAAAAACCATAAAAGTGAGAAGTTCTCAGACCCTAAGTAGTATTTAAAAAGAGAGAACAAAACAATAAAACAAATGCCACCAGAAATAAATTGTCTGGAGGATTTATAAAATGCACGGATGTAAAAGGTCCGAATGTCAAGTTTGTTAAAATCATATACTAAAAAATGTAACCTCCGGATGTAAAGAGTCCGGAGGATAAGTAAAACGGGTCATTAAAAAACTACATCACCTTGTCAAGTCCTGTATTCAATAAAAATCTCAGAACTGCACTTGTACATTAAAATCATTTCCAAGAGCGTCACGTAGAGTCGGCCGAATTCCATACTGCCGACGGACACGGTCGTATTTTCTACACTGCCAAGTTAAAAAGTAAAGGTGATAGCGCATCTCCTTGCCTTAACTCGCAGTGAATTGGAAAATCATTCTACAGAAACTGGCCTATGAGGACTCTGCTGTACGTTTCACTGAGACACATTTTAATTAATCGAACTAGTTTCTTGGCAATACAGAATTCAACAAGAATATTGTATAAACTTCTCTCTTAACTCAGTTATATGCCTTTTTAAAATCTATAAATAACTTATGTATTGTACCCTTATACTCCCATTTTTACTCCAATATCTGTCGAATACAAAAAAATCTTATCAATAGTCGATTTATTATGCCCAAAACCACACTGATGACCCCAATAAGTTCATCTACATTATAGAGTTATTCTTCTAAAAAGAATATTGGACAAAATTCTGTAGGTGAACAGAAGTGATATATAAGAAAAACTTATATATTTTACTAACTGAACCAACTACCGCAGCCAGTTTAAGCACGAAACAGCCTCATGTCTCGCACGCAGTTGGGTGACATCGCCTCGTAGCTCTGAGCAGTGCTAAGTGCTTCGTTCATTCTCTGCAGAATACTTCATCCACTGCCTTTATGTGTATATTAGAATCTTCTTCCCCACCCTCTTGTCACAGCCTAGACAAGCTCTCACCCTTGATTAAAGACGAAACAATTACAAAGCCGTTCCGAGCCTGTTTCCACCCTCTTGTGTAAAGCTGCACCCCACTCCTTTACGGAAATCCCCTTCTTGTGCGGCCCTGGCACACGACACAACAGCCGAGCACAAACTAGGCTCTTCAATTACTTATAAACGAGCCCCAAATCTAATGCTTCCCTCGGCAGTATAGAAATAAAATATGACTTATTTTAATTACAAAAATAGAAATGTCTAATAACGGAAGAAATAACTAATTTTGTGCGAGATCGTGCGTATTTGCTTGGTTTCCGCACAAAACCAATAATAATAATAATAATAATAATAATAATAATAATAATAATAATAATAATAATAATAATAGTTTTATTTTCCCTGGCAGAGTTAAGGCCATCAGGCCTTTTCTTCCACTCAACCAGGATCAAATCACATACAGAAAAAATACATACCGGTATACAAATATGAACTTAAAAATAATAATAAACATAATTAAGTAGAAAAGAGAGATTGAATACATATACACAATCAGTATTAACTTTGAAATAACAATAATAAAAAATGTATATGTAATAAAAAAAAAGAGACTGAATACATAATCACAAACAGAAAAATGCATTCTAGTATACAAGTATTAAGTATAAAATTTCACATTCAGTATTCCCAACCTAACACACATAACAATTTCCCTCTTCTTACCGCTTAAGTGACATATTGATTTTACTGCTTTAGGATTTTAACATATTATTTTTAGAGACGTTCAATATAGTAATAATTATAAATTGGAAACTTACCACTGCAATTTCACCTAAATTCCACTGTTAATTATTGTTTTTAAATATTTGCAAAAATTAAGTAAATTCTACAACTCCACTACTGCATTCGTGATGCAAGTAACATTAAGGAAGCCGTGAAAAAATCAACAAGATTCCAGACTCATCATAGACTGGGGGCAAAAAAAGACAGACGTATATCACGGCCTGCTGCAGTATAGTAAACACAGAAAACATTTTAAAGCAACAATGTTGAAGATGGATATTTTTGTTTTGCAAATTTGCCGTCATTGAACAGAAACCAAGATGGAGATTTCATTGCAACTAATTATAAATTCCTGTTTCAGGTATGTAATAAACGATCTTCGCACAAAATAATGTACGATACACGAGCGGTATGTTTTCTTTCAATTCTCGGAAATTAAAAAAGCTCAACTACGTTTCGCTTTTTCAAACATTTCCTCGAACATGAAAACTTGAACATACCGCTCTTGTAACGCATATTACTATAAGCTGATCATCTATTTCTGAACGCTGTCTATAGTAGGCAAAATAATGTTTTCTCATTTGCTTTATATTTCTGATAAATGCAATTATATTAAGGTCTAATTATAAAATATTAGACATCAAATTTCTGTACAAATTATTAGCTACTTTCCTAGGAATTTTAAAAATAGTATATGTGGACCCATTTGTGATGTTACGAAGTACAGTGAAAGTACTGGAATTGTGACAAATTATTCACTTTGAGATTTCCATGAAAATGAAAATGTCCAACTTTCCAGCCAAATAAAGTAAACGTTTCAAAGGTAAATATTAAGTATATGCGTTACAATATTTCTGTTATTTGTTCATATTTATTAGTTCAAAGGTGAAATATGTAAAAAAAAAATACATAGTGGAAGTGAAATAACCTTACAGATTGAAAGGGACGATATGGTACACGTAAATGAATAAAAAAAACTATATTACGTTTTGTGATTAAGTGCACGGTTAATTAAAAAATTAAGTTTGAAGTTTCAGCAGTCCGGCAACATCGTCGCTAATACACTCTACTCGTAATACAGATGTTAAGGCTGGTTCACAATAAACCGGGAACGGAAACGACAACGAGAACGAGAACGGAAATATTGTTAAAATGAATGTATTTAAATGTGAGCATTCACAACAGTTAATGGTGAATGCTTACATTTAAATACATTTATTTTAACAATATTTCCGTTCTCGTTCTAGTTGTCGTTTCCGTTCCCGGTTTATTGTGAACCAGCCTTAAGAGGTCAAGGAACTCGGTGAGTCTCCGCACGTAAGCTGCGTTATGTCGAGATGTTACCACTCGCTCGCTTCGTGAAGTGGCTTGAATTTATAGGTTTTAATTAAATTTACACGAAAACCGTTCACGCTATTGAAATACGCCAGAAGAATAAATTATTCTTTATTAGATTTCCTATCAATATGGACAAGTCGGCCTGGATGGCGCAGTCAGTACAGTGCTGGCCTTCTGTGCCCGATGTTGCGGGTTCGATCCCGCTTCAGGTCGGTGGCATTTAAATGTGCTTAAATGCGATAGGCTCATGTTAGCAGATTAACTGACATGTAAAAGAACTCCTGCGGGACAAACTCCCGGTACACCGGCGACGCTAACATAACCTAGGCAGTTGCGAGCGTTGTTAAATAAAACATAATTTAAATTTTTATATATACAAAAATCACGAACCTACTCGCAATAGTTACCGAATAAGAGGTTGTTAAAAATTTGGAGAAAAAACTTTTTATTGTGAAAAACTATGAACTTTCCACCAATGTGTTATTATGGTGTTTTTTGTTACATACCTACAACATGAACTATTGGCGTTGATAATCTGCAAAGCTATTTTACTTTTACTTTGTATACATGATTCTTTTTAGACTTCTACAATTCATTATAGCCCTACTTCAAGATTCATTTCTTCCAAAACACCACCAATCCATGTCTAAAAGTTTGTGTTATTGTACATGTCACTTCAAAACTCGCTCAGTTCGTAGACTGGTGGATAAACAAACTACCCCAGTCCTTTCATAAAAATGGACTGAACGCGTTTTGCAATTGTAAAACTTAGCAGTGAAGAGTTAAAAACTTAAGGATGCCTATACTAGAAATATAACTGTCAAGTGCTCAAACAGCAAATATAGATCGACGGTAAAGGTATCACCTTAACAAGCCATGAAGGCGGATGGGGGCGTGGAGGTGAAATCTCACGTTTTCATGATCAGGATACTACAGTCGCGCTCAAACCTCCTGACGTTTGACGAGCGCCAATAGCAAACGAGCGCGACGTTATCACAAGTGCATTCTCCGTCTCTGTCTCTCAGCGGCAGTAGTTTTAAAACTGTGGAGCGCGACCCTTTACCTGAGATTGGTTTGACAGGGAGATGCAGAAGGCTTCTTAATAATAATAATAATAATAATAATAATAATAATAATAATAATAATAATAATAATAATAATAAATATCATCAGATTGCATCGAATGAAACTAAAAGTCACAAAATATAGAACAATTAGTTGAGTCAGACGTAAATAATCGTACTCGCTTAGTTTATATCAGTTTTGTAATAGTTTTACTTGTATTAGGATTAATAAAGTTGTCGAATAACACAAAGGCACAGTGTGATAAAATAAATTGAATGACAGGCTTAATTTGAAATAGTAATTTCTTGTACAAATGAACTGACATGGCCCTAAATAGCTTTATGTCCACGCTGTCAAAGCATATTCTTGCAAAAGCAGCGGTTATTATATCCCTGCACATTTCATATATAACGCATTTACAAAATATCCCGTTTGTTGCGCTTAAGTGCCGCATAATAAGCTATTTTTTGTAGAATATTTTAGATATAATTTTCAGCAATGTACTGTAACAGCAATGAAACATTTTGGCCATTGAATGGAAATTTTTGCTTGTCAGTTTGTTGTCTTTTAGTTTACTGAAGTGTCTGTGAGTGTGATTACAATGAGTGTTATACGAAAAGTACTTTCTGTGACGGAAAAATTGTAAATCTTACTAAATACGATGAAAACAGTACTCTCAATCAGAAGCAACTGTCTGATTCTTTAGGAATCCCATCATCGATAATAAAAAGAAATCGCGACTCAATCACTGCAGCTGCGACGTCGGGAGGATGTAATCGCAGAAACTGAAGTGTGGTAAACATGAGGACTTGGAGAACACGCACACGGCAAACAACTACAAATGGCTTTTTTCGAAAGAATTAAGTAAAGTACATATTGTAAATGTCTTTGACGTACAGTACAGTAATTACTAGACTTCGTTGAATTGCCACACGCACCATGCAATCAGGTTGCCGATGTACGGTAGTATAGAGGAGGTGGGCGACCTCCCGGTCTCGTAGTATAAACAGTTCATGTTAAGAGTTGTGTCCGGTCCAAATTGAGCAGCTACAGCTAAAGTATACATAAGTAAGCACTTGTTTTTGCATTACTGTGGTTGGAATAGTCAAAGCTTAACATTTGTTTAGTGCAGACAAGAATTCAATCAAACATGCTACAATGAGAGTGTTGCTTTGCCAAATAATTGCCCCTGGAATACCCTCACCCCCGCAGCCAGTCTTGACCCGTTGGGGAACGTTGTTGGATGCTGTTAATTATTATGCAGAACATTACGGCAAAATAATGGAGGTAATTGATGCATTGGATAGAACAGACAGTTCCTCTGTTGCAGCTGTAAAATCATTGCCTTCTGAACAGCTATTGGAAGATATTCTGTTCATTGATTCTAATTTTAAAATCGTGTCCAAAAGCATCACCCTGTTACAATCGTCTAAACTATAACTCTCAGAAGCCCTTAATATAGTGGATAAAGTATCACAAACCGTTATCAAAAATAACAATTCACTAATTTCAGAAAAAGTGAAATGTAAGTTGAGAAACATTATTGCTAAAAATTCTGCCTATTCACAACTACGTATTATAAATGATGTACCATCAGGTCACGACAAGACGTCTGAAGTTGGTGTACTGAAAAGAAGTGACTTTCCGTTCTTCAAATATGTATGTATTACATCGTGTGATGTTGAACGTATATTTTCCCAATATAAAAACTGAGTGACCCTCGGAGGAGGTTCACTTTGCATTCGCTCAAAACGTACGTAACTCCTATCTGCAATGCACATATTCAAGGATGATGTGAAAATATTACATTAAATTTTAAGAGTTAATATATCTCACTACAAAATAATTGTGTATTTATATGTTTAGACATTTCCTACTTCAATGATAATTCATTATATTTCTTGAATCCAGGATACAGGTTTTATTGTAACCGGAGTATACTGCTCAGTGTTTACATTAGAGGCATACTATATCCTTTCCACGCCTCCTTCTCATACAGTCTATACTGCGTGCATAGTAAACCTTACGGTTCTCGTGGCAATTCCACGAAGTCTTGTAATTACATAATGGAGTAATACTGTATTGCCTTTCATGAATCTTGTATTTCAATAAAGAAAAATGCTAATAGATACTGTATGTAAGACAAAATTAGTTTACCCGGCTAATATGCGGGCCCGGTTAATATGCGGTTTACACCCGGTCCCTTGAACAGCGTTTTATCGGGGTTTTACTGTATTAACCCATAAAATTCGAACCAATGGGGGTAGAAATAATAATAATAATAATAATAATAATAATAATAATAATAATAATAATAATAATAATGATTTATTTTAGCTGGCAGAGTTAAGGCCGTAAGGTCTTCTCTTCCACACAACCAGCAAAAAGTGTATATACATATGCATGAACTTACAAAGAATTCAACAATTTGATTTAGATGAGAGTTACATGTATACAAGATATATATATATATATATATATATATATATATTTTTTTTTTTTGATGTACCGAAGTACATATGATATTTACATGCAGATATTCTGCGTCATCATATGATGAAAGAGTGATGGAACGGAGAAAAATTCTCTCCGGCGCCGGGATTTGAACCCGGGTTTTCAGCTCTACGTGCTGATGCTTTATCCACTAAGCCACGCCGGATATGATGACGCAGAATATCTGCATGGAAATATGATATGTACTTCGGTACATCAAAATATATATGATATGCGTAATAAATCACTTTGTGATTTAAGACGGCGCCCATACCGTCGGATCCCGGCCAATCAGTCACTCATTCGAGTGCACCTCAACACATGTATGGACTTCGGTCCTGCGTTCATAGACATCTATGACGTAGTGCAGAGGTCAGCCACTAGAGGGAACCCAAGAGATGGAGCTTAATCTGAGACGATTCTGACCGGCGTCGGGGTTGTATCCGGCGTGGCTTAGTGGATAAAGCATCAGCAAGTAGAGCTGAAAACCCGGGTTCAAATCCCGGCGCCGGAGAGAATTTTTCTCCGTTCCATCACTCTTTCATCATGTATACAAGAGTTATTTACGAATTAAACAACAAAGTACTATGAACTATTAATTAAACACTGAAATAAACTGTGTAGCAGAATTAAACTAAAATACATAGAATGTTAATATATTTCAAATAATATTAGATAATAGAAAGAGATTATTATGAGACAATTTTGAAAATACAGCACAATCAGGATGATGTCTAAAGAAAGAAGTAACAGTGTAGTCAGTGATAGTTTAAATCAGTATGATTGGAGTGAAATGCTAATAAGGTTATCTTTTAAGCTGTTCTTAAAGATGTTTGTTGTCTTGCAGCCCCTAATACTTTGTGACAAGGAATTCCATTGACGCGAGGTGGATATTGTAAAAGATGATGAATAACAAGATGTTCTATGAAGAGGTATAGTGATTTTTTTTTCTGTGTGTTCAGAAAACAGTAAACATTCATCAGATATACATGCAGGGTCCCAACAACATACCAATTTTCCGAGCGCACTTGTTATTTGATCTTGAGTATGCGGAGTGTCTGAGTGCCCACATATTGCACTATTGGCTACAGCCGATAAGCGGACACACCTGCAAACATCAGGAGGTTTGAGCGCGACTGTTGTGATCCGTACTCCGACCGCCTTGTACCCCCGGAAAATTCCCGGTAGAGCCCGGACGAGAAGTTACAGCACCAGCGCGAGAGACGCATTTTAGTTCGTTTGCTTGAACTCGCCCTCACACTCAACTGGAGGGGTGTTGGGTTAGTTGGCTTCTAGCATTCCGAGTGTTCAGATCGTTCTGCTACTACCGCTATTGCTAATACTGAAAACATTGACCTTCTGAGCGCCCTCATTATGGCATTGTCTAAGGTGTGAAATCATAGAGTAGGTCATAGTCAAGGACATGAAATAGCATACAATGTATGGAAATTCATGTCAGAAGAGGCTGAAATGGAATACCAGTTCCATTGAAAATCGTGTGTGAAAGAGTACTGGCTGCCTCTGGTATTTCAAAGTGAACTTTGGCAAGAATCAGGAAAGAAGGGAAAAATATTGAGGCAGGAACAGCAGATTCTTTCTCCAGTCGGAAAAATCACAGCCGAAGAAGAAGATTGTTGCAGCTGTAGACAGTTTTGAAGAGGAAGTCCTAAGAAGACTCCTTTATAATTTCTACGCTACGCATAAGCAGAAGCAGACTCTGCAATCGCTTCTTCCAAGAATGGATATCAGTTTATGATCGTGTGAAGAAAATAGAGAACAATTACACTGAAAGTGAGCACGTGATGGACAGTATTTTGGAGAACATTTCCATAAACTTAGGGACATCTGATTCCAGCACAGATCAGTCGTCTGATTCGGACAGAGAATAAGAATATAAAGATGGAATAGCGGGCGTAATTTCATTAGGCACTTTCTGACTCTTGAGTAGGAAAGTGGTGATACTAAGGTAAGACGAATGTTTTTAGAAAGAGATGAAACGGATATGCCTGCCGCTCTGAGCTTGAGAACCGTAACCCAAACAACCCCCACTCCTCTACCCTGCTGGCCGGCAATTTAAAACTTCGCGCAGGTTGGTGCCGTAACATCTCATCTCAGCTCTACTCAATTTTACAGGAGACTGAGTTGACTTCGGAACTGTTCTATAAGTTTGACAACGAGTGAAACCCCTCTAATACTCGAGATTGAACTCAGGATCATCCAGTCCATACTCAGTTGTTATAACAACCGAGCTATTCGACAGCCTAGATTTAGAAATACCAAAACAAATAGTTCCACACGTACAAATATCACGTAAATTCTCAAACGTTTACTCACTTTAATTCATAATTTCACCAATATTATTCTTAGTTACAATTCACTTTATCTATTTTATTGGAAGGTCACACATGAGGAAAGTCGTGGCTAACAGCGAAGGAGAACCTGAGTGAGTAAGAAGGTGCTCGAACAAGTGACCGAAGGATCGATTGAGGGAGTAATTGTGTGGAGGAGTGACTGAGTGAGGGAAAAAGCAGACCAGTTAGTGATTGAATGAGGGAGTGGAGAAAGAAGTGAGAAAGCGGACGACTGAGGGAGTGGCAGAAGAAATGTGTGACTGATGGAATAAAGAGAGGAATAACAAGAAGTTTAAAATGGGGCGGGGAAATGTTGAAGATATATTGCAGCCGTGCTCAGTTTTGTAGCAGTACAGTACACCCTCGGGCTAGCGTCTCTTACCCGCAAATACTCTAGTGCAGCGTTTCTCAAACTTGTCTGAAGTGGGGACCACTTTTTTAAGTCAGAACAGTTCCGCGGACCACCTTACTCTTGTTTCCTTTGAAAGCAAATTTATCATTTATGTAGCATATTTTAATACCAGTATACTTACATTTTAATGTAGAAATAATTAATTAAAATTAATTTAATTCAATTAATTTTATATTAGTATTAACTAATTAAGTTAATGTTAATAGAAGAAAATTTCTTATATCGTCATTTGCAAAAATAGAAATAAAAAAATTAATGCAGAAACAAGCCCGATTTTCAACAAGTAAAGATGCAATTCTGCATGTTCTATTAATGGTGTACGACGTACAGTACGTGAACATTTGAATGTGCAGACTGGGTGTCGCCAAACTATTAAGAAAGTCACAAATACATGAAAAGGTTCGGTACTTTGGTCCTGTTATGAATTCGGGTAGTCCCTGGCTGGGTTACAGGCACAGCGCCAGATGTGCAGGGAAAAGATGGCGAGAAACACCACGTTCATAGTGCTTTAAATCCCTCTTTCGTTGCTAAGAATTGAGTGGGAAGGCGATAGACGGGTAGGGTAAATACATTTTATAAAATGTCAGTATTGGGAGAAAAAGTGAAAGGCTATTACCATGTGTCATTTCCAAACTCTGACATCTTCAGCTATAGTGCGATACGCAATTCATTTGAATTTTATTTTTTCTTCTGTCTTTTTTTAAGGACCACAAGGGCAGACCTCACCTCAAGGACCACAGGTGGTCCGCGGACCATAGTTTGAGAAACGCTGCTCTAGTACATCCGTGGCTGCTGGTGGGTATGCAGTCTTCCAGTAGCGAGGTTTTGTTCGTGTCAGAAAATAACGTAACTTGTTAGTGGAATACAGCAATAATACTTCAATGAAAAACACAATGTTCACATATGAATTCGAATAAGCATACTTTGTATAGGCCTAATTAATAACCACGGCATGGCGCGTCCTCAGGTTGCGGATAGAGGAGAAGGCCTCCAGATATGGAGGATAGTTGCGAATACATTGAATAAACAGTCGCGGACAGCCGATGAAGGGTGGTCATCCAGCTTGGGGGTTGGGCGAAGGGCTAACAACCCATCACCGTAAAAAACAGCTTGTTACGGAACTCCAAAATAAGCCTCGGAATGGGACTGATTCTCCGGAACGACCACAGCAAAGGATGTTAGTTGGGAGACCGGAGGGAGAAATGTATTTTAGGAGGCCGAGACGTAGATGGGAGGATAATATTAAAATGGATTTGAGGGAGGTGGGATATGACTGTAGAGACTAGATTAATCTTGCTCAGAATAGGGACCAATGGCGAGCTTATGTGAGGGCGCCAATGAACCTCTGGGTTCCTTAAAAGCCATAATTAATAAATGAAGAGCCCACTGCAAGAATGATGGATGTCATTTGGAATACATTTTGTAGGAGAAGCAATTGAAAGTTTGAAATGCTTAGCGCTCAAAGCTTAACTGAGATTTTCCGATCATTACTGGACAATGACTATCAGTGTTAGTGCCATATAACTCTGTATGTACATTCTATATGTCTTAAGCTATGCATTGACAGTCTTGGTTCATTTTCGACAAGAAAGTGACGTCCATCATTCTTGCAGTTGACTCTTCAAATACTCAGCATGTTCATTTATAATGTCAATAACTTAAAAATATGTCTCTTCTGAAATTGAGGAGTCCAGTGAAAGAAGGGAACAAACCACAAATCCTGATATGTAGAATATCTCATTATTTCACTGGGATTTTTACCTTTCATCTGAGCCCAAGAATAAATAATATGAATGATTATAACCGCAGACAGATAGATCCAAGAAATTGGTACAAATTATTTTTGGAAAATTTCGTAATTTAATATCTGCCGAAATTATATTTCTAGGAAAAAGTGTGTACGGATCAGATTTATTTTAGAGTTAAAAATACTCCCCCCAAAAAAAAAAATAAAAAAAAATGGAGATAGTAAAATGAAATTTTTATAAATTTGAAGTGGAATGGCTCTTGTGCTAGGGCAGGAAAATTAAACAAGACAGCTTCAGTCCATATAATAATAATAATAATAATAATAATAATAATAATAATAATAATAATAATAATAGTGACAGTAACACCAATAATGAATATAAAGTCTACTATGACATTCTTTTCATTTTTTCTGAATTTCAAAGTATGTCATACTAGTGTTTAATCAGCATAAATATTATTTATGTAATAGCCTATAACTGTTTTTTTTTAAGTTCAAAGCTCACGATTAACTCGAAAACTTTAAGCAATGGAAACATTTGAAACAAATTTGAAATGAACGCGATGATTTCTAAGAGAATCCGCTGTTCTAACAGACAGAAGTTTATTCCTCTGTATACGGAAGCCCGCCAGGTGAAAGTGCTTCTTTGTTTAACTCGCCGTAAGTCAGAAACTAGTAGCTAAAGATTTTGAATAGCGACCACTTTTAAAACTAATTTTCGTTCTTTCTAAACATTTCTCTCGCTTTGACCGCCATCTAAAGTGAAAATAAGAAAAGTTCGCCGCTTACTAACTTTTGAGGATGTCAATGTCTATTTTGAACAAGTCACTTCGAAGTTAATATTTTTTTTCTCACTTTCCAAAAAAGATTCCGATTTCGAATTTTTTTCTGTGCTTTCCTTAGACATTTATCCATGAATCCTAAAAATTACAGTGCGATTGACTACCATAGAAGCTACGACATGACAATGTTACAAATAGAATCCTCGTCTGCTAGCTGTCTTCTTTCCTTCAATTTATATGAGTGGTCGTTCCATGAAGAGTAATTTGGCGTCTGCAACCTATTTTTTATTTCTCTCCAGGCAGGCTCACCTCTGTATGTTTTCAACATGACGCATAATCGAATTCGCGTTCTCCTGTCAGTGAGTGTGTCCCATGTTAATGTTGAATTATTACAACGCTTGAGAGCTCGTTTTTTAATCTTTTCCAACGTCTTAATATGTTCTAATCTGTAAGGATCCCAACATGCAGCACCATATCCCATTACTTTACGAACTAGTGACTTATATGCAATCTCTTTGGATTTATCAGAGCCTTTTCTTAGTACCCTCATCACAAAGTGTAACGCCCTCCATGTTTTTCCCGCTGTGTCAGTAACGTGTTCCTCCCAGCAGAGATCGCTGCTGAAAGTTATTTCTAGGTATTTACATTTTTTAACACTCCCTAACGTATACGATATGATTATTTTATCTCTTTTTCTTCTTCTTCTAGTAGAGCTTCTAGTTTTTTTTCGCATTGTTTTAAAAAACACATAATGTATTATATTCGTCGATGGGGTGGAATATGTCAAAATGTTACGTTTCCACTGTTAAACTTTACCTGTCCTCCTACGAGACGCTACTGGGCACACAGCATTAAGTACGGTAAACATGTCAATCAACCAGTGGGGGCGTGGTTTCAAGTCTCGAAGCGGAGTTCGACAAGTTCTATTTGTGCTCCGTTTAACCACAGCTGATATATTAGGTAAGGAAAGGGAAGTAATTCTTCATCAACAAGAACATAGCAATACTTATTCACATAAGAAAGTGCGATATATATTTTAGTTTAAGCTCGACCATGCCGAAATGTAGTAATTATCCACCTGGTAGTAGCCCTTTAATGCACCTCATTAAAGACACCTATTCATTATAGTTCAGTTGTTCAGCTAATGAGAAATCACCTTTGTACCGTTATAAAACCGCAAGTATCGATTATTCTCGGATATGCAATCGAAAGACAATTAGCGAAAAGTCACGGAGGCTGAAAATCCAATACTGTCGCAGAAAGTTATGTTCTGTTACTATAATAATTAGCGTTAATTGCAAATAATATTCAAATAAATTCAATTTGTGATCTCGTTTTTCAATTCTAAATCAATTTCCAGGTTATATCAAGACTAATGTTCTCTAGGTTATATCAAGGTCAATGATATTCTTGCCTCGGAAAAAATCAATACTTTCGCGTCTGCGCACATCTCACAATTCAGGCCACTTCCGCTCGGCACTTACATAATCATAACATGAAAACTTATGAATAATTTCAAGTTAGAAATATGGTCGAGCATAAAAAGTCGTATGAAACTTGCCTATAACGGTAATTAAGACGCTCGTATGAAAATTATGAAACTCGCGTGCGCTCGTTTCATAAACAAACATACTCGCGTCTTAATTACTACCATTATTGGCTCGTTGCATAATGTACTATTAATGGAAGAATGACAATCGAGAAAGTTCGGTAAGCTTTATAAACAGCTTCTGCGTTTGTTTCAAAGTCGTCCTAAATGAGTTATCGCAGAAACACAATTTTTAATCCATCTATGGAGAGAGATTGGAAGTCGTTTCTGCACCACAACCATTAATTGATCTGTTACCGGACTCCCTACGCGAGAGGGGAGAGATGAATGGGGTGAAATGAGAGGAGAGATCATTACGAGTGTGTTTATGCCGTGTTAAGCCACTGAGACTGACTAGACAGTTCGTTAACGGTCACACCAGATTTACAAAACATCCCCATACACCAGCAGCTCTCTCCAACTGTACACCCTCGACTACCATCGATACTTGATCGTTTATAAACAGAGAATATTGTGTCTGGCTGACCATCTTTTGATGCTTTCTCCCATTACATCATCGTGTGTCATCCGTCTTTCATGAAATTAAATTAAATCATTTGTTTTCATTTTAAGTCTTGGTGACTCCCCTTAATTTAAACATTTTAAATTTTTTTTACGTTTTATGAAAGTATGGTTCATTGTGCTTAATTTGGTGTTTGGTTTATTAAAATATTCGAATATTTACATAATTGATTAACTAGTGGACTTACTTGTGTTAATTATGTAAGTCTGTGCGGCTTACAGCTGTTTCGGTGCATCATCACACCATCTTCAGAGCCTACTAGATCTCGGCGTCATCTCGAACTTCTCTGCCTGTTGTGTGGGTGCGTTTGATTGTTGAAAGGTGTTGAATAGTGGAGTGAAATAGTGTGTGTGTACTGAAATTGATCTGTGTGTTGAGAATTTGATCAGGGTGTGTTTTAGTGTGTTTGTATATTTCGTATTGTTTTAGTGTGTTGAGTTTTTGGTTCTTGGGTTGTATGTGTAGGATTTCCATGTCTGAATTTATGTTACTGTATGTATGGTTAGCATTGGTTATGTGATCGGCGTATGTAGATGTATTGTGTCCTCTGGTTATTGCTTTAATGTGTTCTTTGTAGCGTGTTTGGAATGATCTGCCTGTCTGTCCAATGTAGAAACTGTCGCAACTATTTCATGTGAGTTTGTGTACACCTGTGTGGCCGTATTTATTTGTTTGTGTTTTTTGTGTGTTGAGATGTCTTTGTAGTGTGTTTTCTGTTCTGTATGCTATGTTGTATTTCTGCTTTCTGAATGAAGATGCGATCTTATGTGTGCTTTTGTTTTCATATGTTAGTGTCAAGTATTTCTTGTGTTCTTATGTTTGTGTTGTGTTTTGCGTGTTTTTGTGTTTGTTAAGTTTTTGTTTTGTCTTTCTTATGATGTTGTCTATTATGTTTGGATTGTAACCGTTTCTTGTGCTATTATTTGATTGTGTTCACTTCTTCATTGTAGTGTTGTTGGCTCATGGGTATGTTGAGTAATCTGTGTACCATTGTCCTGAATGCAGCATGTTTGTGTTGTATGGGGTGGTTAGATGTGTTGTGTATGTGTGTGGTGGTGCTGGTTGGTTTTCTGTATATTTTGAAGGTGTGTTTGTTGTCAATTTTTGTTATAATGATGTCTAGGAAATTTATGGAGTTGTTGTTTTCAAGTTCCAGTGTGTATTGAAGTTTTGGGTGTAATTTGTTTATGTATTGGTGTAGTTTGTGCATTTGTCTTTCGTTTCCGATCACATCACCAATCCTAACCATACATACAATAACATAAATGCGGACATGGAAATCCTACACATACAACCCAAGAACCAAAAACTCAACACACTAGAACAATACGAAATATACAAACACACTAAAACACACCCTGATCAAAATCTCAACACACAGATCAATTTCAGTACACACACACTATTTGACACCACTATTCAACACCTTTCACAATCAAACGCACTCACATAACAGGCAGAGAAGTTCGAGATGACGCCGAGATCTAGTAGGCTCTGAAGATGGTGTGATGATGCACCGAAACAGCTGTAAGCCGCACAGACTTACATAATTAACACGAGTAAGTCCACTAGTTAATCAATTACTTATATTCAAGTGTTAAAAGTATTGTACGCAAGATTCAAAATCGAATATTTACTGTTTCAAATATATTTTTAAAAATATTAGTGTATTATTCATGTTCTAGAGAAAAAAATTGACCTTTTTTTCACAAAAAATTATTATCTCAGAAACTAATTGTCTTAGAAGGCTGTGGTTCGGCTTGTAGTAAAATTAATGCTCCATAAAGCCTTTGTTTCAACAAACTGAAGAGATACCCAACTGCAGAGCTAATGTGATGGAACACTCAAAGATTGTTCACTTTTACTACCCTCTCTAGTCCTGTGGAGAAACAACTTTCTGATTGTTGTGAAAACGATATTTCCGCCTTTCTGATAAACCTGAAGAAAAAAAAGGCGAAAACAGCAGATTAATATTATGGAACATGCATATTACCTCAAGAATGACTCGTTACTCTGAGGTAAATAAAAGTCCTACACATTAATTTGCTTTTATGGATTTTATTAATAAATGTACACTTAAAATTGAAATATAATTTCAAATTCTGTACGTATGAAGTTAACGTAGCCCATGTGAAAACTAGACATCGGAAGTTAAGACACTAAAAAATGGTATTTTAGGCGCCTAAAAAGGCTCTAAAAACAACAAAAAAAATAGGGCAATAAAAGGCATTGAAATTATATTGAATCGCCCATAATTCATAAAGTAAACATCCATAAGACCATAAATAACTTAACAAAGCACACTGGAAAAGTAGTTTCTCTGTTCTATGGACTTGTTTCACTTGTACTTATGAATCCACAACTTCACGTCCATAATTTGAGTTACAATAAACAAGCAACTTTTCAACATTAACGCACAAACTTCTGCCACGTTTATTGGACAAAATCAGTGTGACGATGATTAATGTAACAATAATGAGACGTGGGTAGAGCCGCGAAGTTCTATCAGCAAGCACCGTTCTGTCCACCACAAATTGTAGTTAGACTCACCGGGATTCGAAACCGGGTTTTCAGCGTGGAAATCCAACGCTTCATGTATTAGACTAATAACTTATGTTTTTTGTTTTTGTTTAGTCAACCGTACGAAGGCAGGTTTGACACCAATAAACCATCACTCATGAGGCAACTAAGCCAGGAATTATTGGGGTAGGTCAGTGTTGGAGTCAGGTAGCAGTGCTGGGTAAGGAAAAGGTCGATCCGGAGTAAGCGAAACAACAACACTGCATTGCAACAGGGTGTCTCACATCTATCAGCGTATTCCGAATCTCACCGGTCCGGTGGCATCATTGACGTCACGTTGCAGCGAAATAAGGAACAAAACTGCTGGAAAGATCGATGGCTGTCATGGCGACTGTACAAGTTGTTGTATGTACTACGCTAGCAAAATTATGCGAAATTTTCGTACTGCCATCTCGTTCAAAGAAAAGATAGCATAAACAATTTACTTCTTGAACCGGTAGTAATAACGGGTCCGTTGACATGTTCGCTCATAAGCCATTAACATATTTTTTTTACGTTGTGCTCATTACAGGCAATACAGCAGAACTAAAGCAGAACACACCGCCATGACACAACAGTGCACGATGTTATTCGTCTGCTAATTCCCGCCCTATATAAGAACCAATCAGATTCACTGATGGCGAGACTGCCACCACCTCTGCAAGTTGATGGCACCGGTGCGACACCGGTGGAGCATCAATGACGTCATCGGTGGAATTCGGAACACCGTGATGCCATCGGATTGCTCACCGGTGAGATTCGGAATACGCTGTATGGCTACTATAAGGACTGCAATTTCCTTAGTTTAGAACGCAGAAATAAAAGCAATATTGTTGAGTGAGTGAGTGAGTGAGTGAGTGAGTGAGTGAGTGAGTGAGTGAGTGAGTGAGTGAGTATGTATATGTGTGTATGTATGTATTCACACTGCAAATGGGTATATACCATGTGGCAGTGGTAACTAATTACACTCAATAATGATAATTAATAATAAACACAATTAATAAAAATACAATTAATAATAATAATAATAATAATAATAATAACAGGGAGCATCCTAAATTAAATGAAGCATGATCACTTAAAATAACATTTAAAATAAGACAACTACAATGGTTTGGACACGTGCAACGGATGTCAGACGAGAGGTGGCCCAAGAAAGTATTGAATTGGTCTCCACCTGGAAGAAGAAAAAGTGGGCTGCCTAGATATATGTGGAGGGGAAGAATTATAGAAGCAATGAGAGTTAGAGGCCCGGAAGATGGATCCTGGAATAACAGAGAAAAATGGAAAAAGTGAATCCAAGGCAACCGCTTATAAAGTGGAGAAGCCTTTAAAAGTAAAAGTAAGTAAAATAAATCTAATTTGTACCTTAACCCTAAGTTCGAACTAAAACCCACGAGTATGATATGTTCATACCTACACAAGTACCTTTCAGCACTACACTCATTTCGCTGACAACTCACTCACTGCACTGGAACTTAGACACATTTCACTGATTCTATCCTGATTTCACTAACACTTTAAAAACATTTGACTGTTCAAATTACTTTGCACTGCCTCTATAAACTATAAAGCTTCACTGACAGAAACACACTTCACTTACACAACACACTCCACTGACACAACACACTTCACTCTTCACTGACACAGCATACTTCTTCACTGATACAACACTTCAATAACAAAATATCAATTACATCCTTTAAATAGTGTGTATAATATACTACAGTCTATCAGTAAAGTCCTTAAGCCTATTTTTAAATACATTTTTGGTTGTTAGTAAAGCCTTTAGTAAGTCTGCAGGTAAAGCATTCCAGTCCCTGATAGTACGATTGAGAAAAGTCATATAAAGAAAAAAGAAAGTATATATAAAAGCAAGAAAAGGCCAAAAAAAAGTACATATTATAGTAAAAAAAAAAGGCGCAAACGACAAATAAAAGGCAAGATCAAACTTCATCAGAATGCTTCATTTCTTATGATTCGTGCACATTTACTAAACGCCTTCAAATATGAACATACAAATAAAATAAAAAAGACATTTTCCTAAACATCCTATGTCTAGTGATAACACATTCGATGGGTCGTCCAAAACATTTAGATGTGAATAAATACTCTTAACTTCCTGGTGGCTGCCTAGAGATAGTTGCTAGGCTACAACCCAGATTGCATACCACGCGGTGCGACGACTCCAGATCTTTTCCTCAGTGTTCGTTTACTTGGATTACTGTTCCAGGCTATAAGCAAGTATTTTTGGGTGTGGCCACAGCCTTAAGTAAATCATTATGTTGTCTTCTAACATTCCACAAGGCGTTGACAAAACTACCGATTTATTGACGCTGTCTAAGTCTTATCAGTAAAGGACTCCATGTTTCCGTCGACTGATTTTTGTCTCTACAACGTCTCCATAAACTGACTATAGGCCATTTCATCTTAGATCAGAGGTTAAATTGATCCTCCTTCTAGCTGAACTTGGAATTTTGTGTTGTATAAAGTCTAATGTGAGATTAATTTGTCTTAAACTAAAGTCAACTTTGACTGAGGAAATTTCTCCGATTAACTTAGATGATACAAGTTCAGTTATTTCTTTTCTGTTTGAAATATACGAGTGGCAGATTGTGCAAAAAGAATAACCGTTGTTATTAATATTAATATCTACGGTAGATACGTTTATATATATATTTTTTTTTTCAATTTCTTGCCTTAATACACAAACATTCTTATATTTTATAAGGCTTTATCGTGTTCAGCAGTATAAAATAACATAACCTATAATTATATTATGAATAATTTCAAGGACAAATTGTTCCGCAGCCGGGTATCGATCCCGGGAACCTTCGCTTAGCGCGCGAACGATACCCGGCTCCGGAACAATTTTTCCTTGAAATTATTCAAAACTGCTTTACAGGGAACTACTATCTGAAAGCCAAATTTGTATATTATGTTTATAACAACCATTAATTTATTAATGGATATGATAGGTACATTCATAAATATTCAGTTAACTGTATTACTAAACGAAAATTGTCGTTTTATAAAGCTTTATTACGTTTAGCAGTATCAAACACCATAACATGATAACAATTTGGAGAATAGTCAACCTTCTTCTTATTGTCCGCCATTATTTACATTGCACAAAACAAACCAGTGTCTCCAACAGAATGTACGGAAAGTCGCCAAAAAGTAATTGGAAAGTCGCTAGATTTCTCATTATCAACAAAGAAAGATTCAATTTTGTCACTATGGGGTGCTAAAAAGGTATCTAAATCCCTATTTAAGCCATATAACAGTTAAAAGAAATTGTTGTTGAAAAAGAGTTAAAGTCGCTACATTGGCGACACTGAACAAACCTGTACAACATGGCCCGCGCATCACATACTTCACCTGTTTATGCGATGTTGCCAAATCCTTTTCACGTGAACTTAAATTGCATTTGAACCAAGGTAATTTGATCGCAGCAAAGTTTTATACAGTAGAAGTGTCTGAACTCAGTTCACTTTCCGATTTTCGATCAAAGTTGATCCTTAGTCAGGGAGTTTTATACAATTGGGCCTATGAATTTCAACTGCTTTAAAGATTTTGATGGAAAAAAATCTTATTATTCGCCATAGTTCACAGCTAGTGGGATTTTGAATCAAGCACAGATTCTCAATGATTGCTGTAAAGTAACTAAAGACATGACCTTCACTCGACCGAAGATTGCTGCGTTCTGAATCATGTTACATTCTTGCGAAAAAAAAAAAAAAAAAAGATGTCGTCGCCACGGATAAAACCTAACGAGTCAGGTGAGAATGGAAGTTAGTATTCGGCTAGCCATCTTTGCTATTTTGGGTGCTCTTGAATTCAATGAAATAGGTACCGCAGAATATACAGAAATGTGTCATAATATTTTTGATCTATTAAATTCAAATTCAAAGTATGCGGATAAATTTTATGATACAGCTAGGGTAGGTTCCGAAGCGCAACATAAATTATTAGTCTATTAAGTGACTTTTTTGCAGTTTTTTATGTAAATTTTCGTAAAGAACAAAGAGAACAAATATATAGCTATACAGGGCTTTCATTTCAACAAAATTTCCCAGTGTAAATAACTAATTATTTAAATTGAACTCAATTTAAACAAAAAACACGTCAATTTAGATAGAGACGTAAGTCTGAAACCATGCTTAATTGTATTTTAGATTTCACCCCTCACCCCACTTTGAAATTTCAAATGATACACCTTTATTTTTATATGTAAATATGAAAGACTACTGAATTGTTTATATACCTCATTCGTTTTATATCGTCGCCTAGCAACCTTGGATTGTTGTCATTGTTGATTTTATTTTAGTAGGTTATTTTACGACGCTTTATCAACATCTTAGGTTATTTAGCGTCTGAATGAGATGAAGGTGATAATGCCGGTGAAATGAGTCCGGGGACCAGCACAGAAAGTTATCCAGCATTTGCTCATATCGGGTTGAGGGAAAACCCCGGAAAAAACTTGAACCAGGTAACTTGCCCCGACCGGGAATCGAACCCGGGCCACCTGGTTTAGTAGCCAGACGCGCTAGCCGTTACTTCACAGGTGTGGACTCTTATTGTTGATTAGAGCTGAAGAGAATAGAACTACAAAAACTTATTACGCATTTAATGTAATAGTTGTGTTTGTGTATTAAATTATTTTAAAATGGTGTATACCTTTCAAGAGAGAACATAAATCATCCTTGTTGATTAAATTGAGGAAATTACACAAAATAAGCTGTGTCGTCATCCTACAATCAACTGATAACAAAAAAAACAGTTGTCAGGCGACGATAGAAAACAAAAGATGCGAAAACAAATGAATGAAGTGTATAAACAATTGACTGCTCTTTCATATTTAAATATAAAAATATAGGGATGCCATTTAAAATTTCAAAGTGAGGGTAGCTGGTGGTGGGGGTGAAATCTAAAATGAAATTATGCCTGGTTTCAGACTTCCCCCTCAATATCTAAATTGACGTGTTTTTTGTTTAAATTGAATTTAATTTAAATAATAATTAGTTATTTAGACACGTAAGTTTTGAAATGAAAGCCCTCTGTAACTCAAAGCGTAAAATATTCAAATGGATTTAGACTCACTATACATTCTTTCTTGCAGTTGTGGTCTTACTTAGAAACACAACTATTAACATTTACACGCATGCGCAGACTAATTGAAGATTGTCTGGAAAAGTTCTTGAGCACTTAGATAATAAGACGGCAATCCAAACTTATTATGGTAACTAACCTGTGAGGAATATAGTCAAGAAAGTTTGGGTTTCCTCCTTATATTTATAATGATTTTACCATCTATAATGTGTGAAATTTGTAAACTATAACATTTGTAAATAAATCACATTGAATTGAAATTCCTCCCTATTCTGTGGCTACTTTACTATCTTTCAATATGGTGCCCAAAGCAGTATTTGGCTTTACAAAGATCAAAGGCATAGATGTTCTTTCTTTCTGTATCGTCTCTCTATTCCGTTCCCACACCTAACCATTACTCTGCACACACAAAGATGATTGCACGGTACGTCATACCGGACATTTTCCATTTGCTTCCGCAGTCAGGGCCCTTTATTCGATTGAGCACAGCAATAAGAGTAGAGAAGGGAGTTCCGAAACAAAGAAATAACGCACTCACTACCTCCAAACTTTACGATGTTCGCTTTATAGCATCTGCGTTTAGTACCTAGCGTAATTATCAAACTCGCTCAACTATTTATATACAATAGAAGTGATTTAATACAGTTATATGAACACTTTTTAATGATTGAATAAAATTAATAAAATCGGTTAAAAACCAGACATGTTTCGGAGTACGCTGACTGACTCAGTCTTCCTTAAGCCACGTTACGCGGTCGAACATCTGTACCAGCGTCGTGGTACTACCACTGAAGATGGAGGAGCATTCCTCCGAAACATGTATGGTTTTTAACCGATTTTATTAATTTTATTCAATCATTAAAAAGTGTTCATATAACTGTATTAAATCACTTCTATTGTATATAACTATCCTGCTCATGAACACTGTTGTATCTGACCTAACTTACGTAATATAATCGCTCAACTATGTTTGAAACTATATCATCATAATCATCATAATCGTCTTTCAAAGATTTAGGTTGTACTGCTGTTCCCACATCAAGAGAGCGAATCTTCCCAACTTATCAATGTACGGCCAATAATTTTTGTTCCTGTAATCCGTATTGAAGTATCAGATTCGGGATTCTTTTCTCGTGGATCCTCTGGATGCTGTTATACCAATTTTATTTCACTTGGTTGTCTCATCTCCGACATTAAAGATATCCAGTTTTGTACGGATATTTTAATTATGTGTATATACAGTAGTGGCAAAAAAAACGGACCGACCCTTGTAGCTGATTTCAGAGCCTTGTTCACTCCAGAGCGTCGGTAGATGGTAACTAAGACTTTCGTGGTTCGAATCCTGCCTGGCAAGGAAACTTATTTTTTTGTTCTTTATTCAAATTTATTCCCAATACTTTTCGATTGCAGCGATATTTTACTACTTAATTAACTTATTATTCCCAGAACATGAATTTTACCCGTTTATTTTCTAATGATTTTCGAAATGGGCTACGTCAGCAGTCGAAACTACAACAATTTCAATAGATTACTCGCTATCTTGTGAATGCGGGCGTGGCATGCGCAGTGGCTCATTTCGGGGACTTTCATTATTCCGTCGGTCCGGTTTTTTTCCCGCGACTGTAGTTACATACAGGGTGAAAGCGAAATAGGTAACCATGAAGATTGAAAGGGGCAATAGGGTACACTTAAAGGAATAGAAAACACTTGTATTACGTTTTATGATTAAATGCACGGCTAATTAGAAAATTAAGTTTAAAGTTTCAGCACTCTGGCAACGTCACCGCTAACATAGTAGTCTTTCTTCTCGTAATAAAGATGTAAGAGATCAACGAACTCAGGTCCGTCTCTGTACCCGAGCCTCTCTCTCTGCTACGACGTTGCAAATCTGCTATCATAGTTCAGTGGCTTGAAATTAGCGGTTTTTAAATTAAATTTACACTAAAACTGTCTACGCTACTGAAATACGCCAGAGAGATAAATGATTCTTTATTAGATTTTCTATCGATATGGACAAAAATCACGATCCTACTCGCAATAGTTACAGAATAAGAGGGTATTACACATTTGGGGAGATTTTTTTTTTTCTGAGAAAATTTTGAACTTCCCACCAATACGGTATTATACTTTTTTGTTACAGGGTTATTTCCCTTCCACTTTGTATATAGAGGGCTAAACCTGTTACCAAACGTAAGAATTTCATCTCTGCTGTCTGTATTTTCTTCCTGTTTGTCCTATAAATTGTACAGTTTTCAGATCTATAGTTTAGTACTTGTACTGCCATTAATTTTAAAAATATAGTTGAGTCTCTTTTGGGTCTTGTTCCTTATTATAGGCCTACGTCTTATTGTTCCGTACATCCTATAACTTGCCCAGTTCAATATTTATATCTTCCTTTTGGCTATATGTATTTTGTTATCAGTTGATTGTAGGATGAAAACACAGCTTATTTTGTGTAATTTCCTAAATTTAATCAATAAGGATGATTTATGTTATCTTTTCAAGGGTATACATAATTTAAAAAAATTTAATTCACAACACAACTATTACAGGAAATGCTCAATAAATTTTTGCAGCTTTATTCTATTCAGCTCTAATCAACAATAACAATAATCCAGGTTGTCAGGCGACGATAGAAAACAAGATGCGAAAACGAATGAGGTGTATAAACAATTGAATGCTCTTTCATATTTAAGTATAAAAATATAGGGGTGCCATTTGAAATTTCAAAGTAAGGGTGGCTGGGGGTGGAGGGTGAAATCTAAAATAAAATTAAGCCTGGTTTCAGACTTCCCCCTCAGTATCTAAATTGACGAGTTTTTTTTGTTTAAGTTGAATTCAATTTAAATAATTTAGTTATTTAGACTTTCTCTTCTGTAGGGGCATTTACAACTACGATATCGCACCATCTACCCTTAAGTACTAAATACGATAACATATCACTGATCAATTCGACCTTTTTTACTGCTGATTTTATTCTTTTATGAATAAAGAATCATGTTCCTAATTGGTGATTATCGTTTCCTTCCCCATAATACTTGTGAAACTTGGACTCTCACTTTGAGAAAGGGACATAGGTTAAGGGTGTTTGAGAATAAGGTGCTTAGGAAAATATTTGGGGCTAAGAGGGATGAAGTGACAGGAGAATGGAGAAAGTTACACAACGCAGAACTGCACGCATTGTATTCTTCACCTGACATAATTAGGAACATTAAATCCAGACGTTTGAGATGGGCAGGGCATGTAGCACGTATGGGCGAATCCAGAAATGCATATAGAGTGTTAGTTGGGAGGCCGGAGGGAAAAAGACCTTTAGGGAGGCCGAGTCGTAGATGGGAAGATAATATTAAAATGGATTTGAGGGAGGTGGGATATGATGATAGAGAATGGATTAATCTTGTTCAGGATAGGGACCAATAGTGGGCTTATGTGAGGGCGGCAATGAACCTCCGGGTTCCTTAAAAGCCAGTAAGTAAGTAAGTTAAGTTATGTAGACTGGGAAGTTTTGAAATGAAAGCCCTGTATAAGTATACAGATAAAGAAAAAGAGAGATGCATTAAAAGATAATAAAGCTTGTGTGTGCAGTATAAAATTGAGAAATCTCTAGTAATATTTGTTACCCTTTTATTTTTTGAGGAAAATTTTCTTCAAGAAAATTTAATTATAAAAGGCATAATGTGGACATGAGATTTCGGGATTGATTGTATTCAAATAGCCAGTCCACTACTATTGTAAAAATTGCTTTATTTATTTTTATTACGTTATTTTACGATGCTTAATCAACATTTTAGGTTATTTAGCGTCTGAATGAGATGAAGGTGATAATGCCGGTAAATCGAGTCCGGGTTCCAGCACCGAAAGTTATCCAGCATTTGCTCGTATTGGGTTGAGGGAAAACCCCGGAAAAAAAACCTCAACCAGGTAACTTTCCGCGACATTGAACCCGGGCCACCTGGTTTCGCGGCCAGACGCGCTGACCGTTACTCCACAGGTTTGGACGTAAAAATTATAATTCTTGGAATTTCTTGTGGTGGAGTATAACGTACACCACGCTTTACATCCTCTGAACACAAAACATTGACGATTACTTATGAAGCTCTGATGATTACGTTCTAGGATATAATCCTGGCGCTGGGATGAGGAGAGCAGACTAACCAATGACCCATCGATCATCCCTGGAGGTTTCAGTCAATAATCTGTGCTCAAAATTTTAATTCAATCTACATAATACTGCTGCCCGATTAATTACTTGCGTTCATCGTGAGATAGTTTTCCTCGAGGTAAAATTCCCCTGAAGAAGCGAAGAGGGAGTGTACGATGATTTAATTCCATTAAACACTGCAGATATTAGCGCTTAACTAATGTGTAAAGAATATTAAGTAATGCACATTTAACTACAGGAACAGGATAGTTGAGGGATTAAAGCTTCAAGTTCATAAATTACTGAGCGTAAGTTCAGAGTATGTCTGTCATAATAGTAGCAGATTGTAATTCCTTTATTTAATATGAAATCGATCAGTAAAAAACCTCGCATTTTTTTATACCCTAATTTTTTCCCTACTTATACAAGGTGCTGAGGAGAGTGCATTTTCAAAAATACAGTATCGAAAGTCAAACGGTTTTCGTATTATTGAGCGACAAATTTAGCGTATTTTATAAAAACAAGCCTCTTTCAGCGCTCAGAACTCTGGAATCATTTACTGCAGAACATTGAACGAGAGCTTATTTTGAAGCTGACATTTGGTAGGTTATGTTAAGAATTAATCCTTATTTTTATTGTACACAGAGAGACAGATAATCTGATTTTACTTACTTTTAGGTTTTTTGCCCATTTGTAAAAATGTAAGAAAAAAACCTTGTATTAAGAGGGATTCGGCATTGTTTGCTTAGTGGTACAGCAATAAGTTTCGAGGGTATTAAACAGTTTATTTTCACACGCCTAGACTTGAACGACGCAGTACCGCACGCACTGGCCGAGAGCTGAAGATAAGCGAGCGTTGGGCGTCAATTTACTCCTGTGATTATGAAAACCTGTGATAAAGCTAGCACAGCCATGCGCTGCTAGACGACACATCACTTGTTTATGTCTCCTGGCCTTGCTTGCATAGGCTAGCTCCCGCCTCACAGTCAGCTGGTTAGTTCACGCGCGTACTATTTATTTTCTTTATTTGATATTTTCAATACTTTCTTATCAACGTGCTATCAGTAAAAAAATATGTGTTTATTTGTACTTTCAATACGGAATCTAACTATATATTTCAAAAATATTTTTTCCTTGGCAAAGGCGTCTTAATGAAGAAAAATCTAAATTTCTCCATTTCCATAAAAAGTAAGAAAATCTGTTTATATGTCAATATAAACTTTAATTTCTCAGCATCAAAATAAACCATGATTTTGATCATTGGGTGAAAGGGTTTCGGAGCTACAACAGTTTAAATTTGCTAATTTTATGAAAATACGATAAATTTAAATATTTTTAATTTAAACACTATGAAGTTCTGATGCCTCAAACTTTGCACAAAGCATTGTATCACAGTTCTCTATGCACAAAAAAAGATTTATTATATTTAGAAATTGTAAGTCAATTTTCTCTATATCTCGGTCGATTTGAGATGGAATAGCTCATATGTTTATAGGCCTGTAACATATTTATTTAATATATTGAGTATTTTCTTATGTATGCGAAATGTTTTCCGACGTTTAGAAAAGGACAACTTTAATTTACTTTCTCCAGCACATAAAGCCAATTTAAGACATAAGGCTGCTGGAGTTGCCTGCGCTTCTCAATCTTTGTCGAACTTCACGGTTCTCCTTATCGAGTGACAGTGTCTCGGGAGATGGTAGAACCTATTATCTCCTAATTTAAAGCTTTTAACTTTAAGACTTCAGCCCTATCCTCTCCCCATTCTACCAATCCCTCTTCATCCTACACACTGTACTAAAACGAATTCCGCTTTCAATGGCTGGAAATGCAGAAAGAGAGGGGAGACACACAGAAAAACGGAGGGGATTCGCTTCCCTGTCATCTAAATCCAGTTCTAATATTGTTTCTTGCATAGGACTGGGCTTTGTTTCTAGATCCAGCTCACTACATACCGTACGCAGTTCGTACTGCGTTAAACGTATGGATTAATGACTCATAATTATGCTTGTGGGCGAAGTGTCAAGAGTTCTTTGAGGAGGTAACACAACAGAATGTTCTACTAATCGATTACATACCGCAGTTTCCCCTAACTATGGTCCACATTTTCCACATTTTTCTTTGTATATTCAGTACTATTCATCCGATTAAGTGAAATTTTGGCTTTGGACTCTTGTAAGTGTATATTAAATAAATATTAACATATGTGTTTGAAATTATTAAATTACAAGTCTTAAAAAATAATAAGCATTGGTACATAGTTGTATTCTGAGTTGCCCAACTATGGTCCACTCATATATTCATGCTTTAAAGCACGAATGGATTATAGCTGGAGCTGTAATTATTCGTAAATCAATACATTGAGTTTCTAATTTAAGGGTAGAAACATAATCTAGCACAGAAATATTACAAATAAATTAAAAGTCCGTGGATTCTTTTTATTAGTACACATTGCATAACCACACAATAAACAAGTGAAATCTGAAAGACATTTTCCTGCAATAATGAACAACTACAGTATATTAAAGAACAAAAGTACGGTATCAAAATAAACTAACACATTCTTAGCAAAATATTATGCAAATAAATTCACTGATAATGTTTATTTACCTTACTGAGACTACATTCAGTAGGCTTATTTCGATCCTTTGAATCTCCACTTCTCTTGTAATTCTGAAATTGAAAATAGATCTCTCTCTCTCTCTCTCTCTCTCTCTCTCTCTCTCTCTCTTTCGAGACGCATTTGGGGTCTTCAATTTGTTTTATTATGTTTTCCTTTCTATAGAATAAAATGTCTTCCATTTCTCGCCACCTCAGTAATTGCCGCTTCTTACTATATACATGAAACAAGAGCTCCATTGTTCTTCACTTCCAAAACTTTCCCTGGCCACAATTCCTCCTCATAAGTAACTACCATATAACTATGTGCCTCTAGCATTAATTTATCAGATTTCGTCTTCTTTTCCACACCTGACTCACTGTCTGTAAATATGGAGAGACACCGGAAACATCATAATCTGTATCCAATTCAATTT